>NC_092204.1:78089056-78172055 GCF_043381705.1 Parasteatoda tepidariorum
TTCCTCCTTCTTATATATATATTATACATATATATATATTGTATATTCATACATTCATATTCATACATAAAATTATTTAATTCATTCTCATTATATAATTATATATTAATGAAGTAAATAAATATTTAAGTACCACCAAACAGCAAACAAATTATAGATTTGGAAACCCTTTTTTTTAAAATTAACAAAATTATTCACTCATTCAATAATAAACCGATTTATGGAATCACTGTTTTAATTGCACACAGATTTATGAAATCACTGATTCACTTGCACACCGATTCACTCCCTTTCTTTAGCTGCGTCAATAGTCTTTCATAACAACAACTCATAAAAGTATGAAATACCAGATAATAAAGTATATTGTTTAACTTTTTTTATTTATCAAATGTTTTTGGCGTGCGCAATATTGAAGGAAAAACTCATTCCAAATAACTGCTTTCCTAGTAATCGGCAATTAAGTGGTAAAGGTGATATTTTTAACTATGAATTCCGGCACTGAAAAAAAATTCAAAAATTTGGAACAAATATAGTACCTTTTTTCTTTCAAATTTAGTTCTATAATCCATTTTTTGTGAAATACTTTTCTATCGTAAATTTAATAAATGTTAAACCAAACTTTTTAGATTGGATTGTCGGACTTCAAAGAACATTTTTGAGAAGAATACTTACGAGTAAAACTCATGAAATAAAGCGAAATTCTTCAAAACTTCCTCACTATTAAATATTGGAACTTTAACACTTTTATTGATAAAAAATCTAAAAAAGGCAAAAATATTGATTGGTCTATATTTGATGACTAGGTCTTAAGTCGACTTAAATAATGCAGTCTGTACTCACTCATTTACCAATAAATGTTATTGTCTAAAAAGGACAAATGACCTAAAACATGGACAACAATTATTTAAAATGCTCATTTTTTTTATCAGAAAACTGCATCCCTTTTACATATTTTTCTATTTAATATTGGAATATTAAATATGAAAATTTTTGTGAAGCATTCAGTAAAGTACTTGACGTATTAAAATTAATGATATGATTATTATTTCTTATAGATGTGGTTAAATATTTTTCTTAAAGTAGTAAAATGTAATGTGAAATAAAGATTTTAGTAAATGGCATGCTTTATAAATAAATTCAATAATGATATCTAGAAAATAATTTGTAGTACTCTCAAACGTTCGATTTTTTTTTAATTATGTCATTATGACATTTATTTACTTTTGCTTGATCTATGCTTGCAAAAAAAATTTACAGTTATTGTTGGAAAAATGGGCTGAAAAGTTTAAAGAGAAATAATGTTTTTGTAAGATGCAGTCAAAAATAAATAAAAAAGCAGAGCGTTTTTAACGTACTGTATGTTTTAATTATGCTTAATTGGAAAGTAAACATTCTACTCTTTTAGGGTTTAAATGTCAGAAATTTCATAATTTGGTGTTTACATCCTTAATACAAAGTAAAGATTAATTACCACAAATTGAACAATTTTCACATATTTGCATAAATTTTTAAACTTGACTCAATTTCAAAGGCAAATTAGTAAATTTTATAAATTTAAAATTCCTTGTTCATGCTAAACAAAAATAACAAATTTAGAATTCAAATGAGAAGTTCCAAAATGAGTGTGAAAAATAATCAAAAATCTACCGAATACATTGGTTTCAAAGCTTTTTTAAATAACGTATAAAACATTGTAATCAAATATGTTGAGCACAGGATTTAACCTACATAGGCAATACCAAGGAAATGAATAATTATATAATATACGGACGTGCGAAGTTTAAGGATGACACGGCTTTTACAGAGAAATCTTCTTCAAAAATGCTCTAATTTGACACAAATAATACCCCTCCACCTCCAAGATATGAGAACATGGGTAAAAGGGACAGAAATTACCAAAATTCGGTTGAAAGGTTAAAAAGGAATTTTATTATAAACTTAACTCCCAGCATAATTGGACAGAGGACCTTATCATATGTGTGATAAAGGACTGGCAGAGAAAATCGAAACTCAAATAAAAGATATGATCACCTCTGACTGTTATGCAGGATTTATACAATCTAATCATGCTGAGAAGAAAAAAGTAGCTATTTCCCATTTTATTGAAGCACATTCAAAGGTTTGAAATCATTGCTAGTGACTTTACATACCAAGCACCTTTCTACAATAGCCCAAGCTTCTTAAATAGTGTTAATACAAAGAAATCGTTGTCTGATAGATACGTTGAAGATATTAACTTCCAAAAAGTTCTGTGCCACTACTGAGCATTGAGATGTAGCCTCGTCATCTATGAGGGAAAATACAAAACCTCTGAAAAATATACGCCTGGAAGGAGGGCCTCGGTACAAAAGCTTGAGTCATTGATTGAATCATCTTGGAAGATTAGAGGTTATTATGATAACCAAGCTCTTTAATACACCAATTCAGAGCACATTTCCCCCTTCGGGTTGAAGAGGTTATTGCATGCACCCCAGCTCAATCTATGTATGAGCACGCGTCCTTTATAGGTAGTCAGATTAAATCTGCTTCGATCTGCAAAGTGCACTCATCATTTCTCCAGTTCTGGTGCTTGGAGCATTACAGAAAAAGCCGTCTCTGATAAGCATGTGATAAGACGTTAATACCGCACCCTGTACTGACATCACTTACAGACTGGCACAGTCTCCTGGTCACGATATAACAGGGTATCGTTTTCCGCAGCAGACTGTTACATGTAACTTGTGATTTTTCCAGGTATCTTATGCCTGTTCCTTCACATCTGTAAGGCAATATATCATCCAGCCTCAACGTGGCTAAAAATGGACGACTACTACTCATATTGAAACAGCAGCTCCTGTCACTTAGAATACGCTCTGAGCTAAGTGGGAAGATGCTGTGGGTGATCCCCAAACTTAGAAGCCACACTAGTCTCACTTCGACTTTCCTCCAACTTCCCAATTATTTGACCTCGTATGTAGACATCCAGATGTAGTCTACAAAATTCTTTGATGGACATATCATGCTGAGGTAATAACTTGATATCGTTCAAGCTAGTATATTGTGCTATAATTTCAATGTAAATTCTACGTGTACATGATTTATACCCTAAGTCACGCGGCATATACATACGTTTGCTGTATCGTACTTGACCAGCACCTCCTAAGGCTTTCAATAAACGAGATACCAGATCCCTTAATAGTCCGAAAGTTATGACATCTTTCTTATTTTTTCTTTGCTGCGCAGTTAAGTAGTCCAAAGGTGTGACATCTTTCTTATTTTCCTCGTTCTTACAGGACTACTAAAGTGATCCACATGAAGGTCAGCACTCCTCTAGGAGGTGTTGAACTGAGTCCAGTTGTTTTTATGATTAGTTTTTTCAGTCTTTCCTCCTTCTCACTTGGTTTTTCCACTGTTATGCTAGCTTTTCAGCTTCATCCTAAAATTTTGCACAAAAACATATTTTTACGCAAAGAAAATACCTAATAATAATAAATCCTACGTCAAAAAGTAAAGTATTTGTTTATAAAAAAATAGTGTGTGCGGTATTGGTGTTATAAAATCAAAAAATACCGTTTTTTTAAAAAACTTGTTTATTTATTTATCTATTTATTTATTTATTTATTTATTTTAAACGCTTTTGAAAGTCGAAAATGTGTATATGCAGCATGTTATACCGACTGTAAAAGATCATAAAGCTTGATAGATAAAGAATAATATTAGCATACTATTTACATAATTATTTTTAAAATTTCAAGAAATGCAAAAACGAAAAAATAATTTTCTGGTAAATAGGAAAAAAAAGTCATTGGTATACAAATATTTGACTATAGCTACCACGTCTATAATATATTTCTGCATTTAGCTCTTGACTATATTAAGTGAATGCATTTTTTTTGAAAAAATATTTTAAGAGAAAAGGAAAATAAAAGATGGGATTATTTGTAAAAATTAAGCATTTTTTTCAGGATTACTAAAATAATAGTTATTGCTTTATGAAAAACTACAACAGTGCTAAAATTAATATCTTTTCAATTATTGAAAGCAATTTTTGTACTTTTGACAAATGTTGTTTGATTTCTACCAATGATTTTTTGAAGAAAAAGCAGGCAAATTAAAAAAACTGGTTAATTGAAATATGATAAACATAATCTGGCTTGCCTGAAATTGATCTCCTTATTATTAAAGAGGAAAATCAGGAACTTAGTTCGTAATGCAACAGGGATAAGAAAAGTTCGTTTCTTCCCCAGGTCTGTTTCTGTGGTCTCATCTCAATCGATGCCTGGGAACATACAACCTACCTGAACCCGGCAACATCCTCCATGTAACCATGGTTACGTAACTCATCAAAAGCCAGCCTTCTGATACACAAAATAGTTACCTGGCGCCAACTTTACGAGCTTTGTGAAAAGGTTAGAACTTTTTCACTGCCAACTGGCACTTTCAGCGACGTGGGAAGGTTTTCTATCACTCTTAATATTCTGCTAAGTTGTAAAGAAGTTTATGTCTCAAAAAAATGCGTAATTGATGGGGGTGGAAGTTAAAGTTTCTTAAGAAAGAAATTTGCGTAATTTATGAGCGAAATAGTCAGTGGAAATGTAAAAGGGGAAATATGTAATGTTACTTTTCATTTCGCTAAAAATATGGAATTTAGTTTTGCGCACCACAATTGTCAAAATATTATATCTTTTGCTCAAGAATTTTTTTTTTGTTTTTGAGAAATTACTAATCGTGACTATAAAAGAAATCTGTTAGATTATTGGAATCTTATTTGTATTAAAATATAAAATCCATGAAAAGTAGTTAGAAAATTTTCATTCATATTCAAAAATTTATCAAGAATCGATTTTGTAAATTTTACGGATCCTGTTTCTGTGATTTAAATAACTGCAAATTTGAATTATTATTGCCTGAAAGTGAGCCGTGCTTGGGAGAGTTTGCCTTTAACCCAAAAAAAGACTCATGCTGTATTTCAAAACCATAAATTATTAAAATGCTAAATATTCTCTCTCTATGAAATTTTCTCTATTAGTAAAAATAGTAATTAAAAAGTATAAAAAATATATTGATTAAAAATTTTGCCTCAGAAAAATAATTGCTAAGTAAAGCTTTTTCGTCTAATGAATAAAAAAAATCCCGGCAAATTCTATCAAATTAACGTTTTAAGTGTTTGAATAACCCGTTTTGCCGCCAAACCGACCAAATCCTACAGAAGATGGTTGCAAAATCGGCCAATCTCCACATTCGTCCTGGGTTGATTTTCATCCAGGTTTAAGTTATTACTAATTGTTTAGAGCTTATTATATCTTCACCAGTGACTGTTTACCCAATATCTTAATTTAAGTTTCGTGTTTGGTTTTTATCGACTAGAAAACGTTTGTACACTCACTGTCTCCGATTAAATCAGGAAGGAAGAAAAGTGATCCAGCGTAATGGAAAACGGAAAAAAAGCTTTAATACAGTTCAATCGAATAAAATATTTTTCCTTTTCTTGCAGTACTAAAAATGCAGTAGTATTTACATTAAATTTAACGAAGTTTCAGTTTTGGTTTGTCACAAAACTCCATAGTGAGTTGCATATCACGCCAAATCCAAAATAAAAAAATTTATCTCCTTTCCGTTCAAGTGTCCCTGCCTACTTGTATGATGTTTTAAAACACACTGTCTTATTTTTCTCTAAACCGAAGAGTTTTGGCGCTTTTCTCATTTTGGCTAAGTTTTGCACAAAATCAGCTTTCCCTAAATTTTTTATGCTGTGGCATGACCGGTTTTGCAAATGAGTGATTCAATATATGGTCTCCCCTATACAATTGAAAAAACAAAACAAAAAAACAGATAATTAGGGGTGAGGTGTGTTAGTGTGGATATGGGGCTAAAGTTGATAACCTCATTAACCGTTTTTTTAATGGTTAAATCTCCTCTTTGAAATATTGCAAATTGGCAGCACTGATAGATACTACCATTTGCAGTTGTATTATCGCACTGTGAATACTTAAGTAGAAATTCATAATGGAAAGTTTATAAGATGCAAAAGTAACTTTCAAATTTTCTCTTTGTTCTCTTTTTAACACATTTAATTTTCAGAATTTCAACTGAAGGTGATAATACATTATAAATGATACTGTTTTTCACCTATTTTAATATTAACTTTTGCTCTGTACAGTTTCAGTTATTCAGGATTAGGCATGAACAAACATATGTCTTTGTAGGGTTAGTGTAGGCGCATGATGGTGGGGCAAGTGGGAACAGCTTTAAGGGGATGTTTCCATTTGTAAGTCAGCAACTTTAGTCTTTTTTTCTTCATTTTTGATTCTGAATGATATCATATCTACCAGGGTTGTAAATTAAATAGTGGCAACTTAACCTTGAAACTCACAAAAGGGCGCACATGCGCAAATAGGATATGGGTGCGGTGAGGTGGCGCTGTTGTCGATGTGTAGAGTGCAAAAAACAGTCGATTTGCTTAGAAGGGTAGTTGTTGCGTGGCGTTAAAGTGAGGAGTTTCGTTTCCATCGCTCTAAAGCATGTTGTGAAAAGGCTTAATGACGAAAAAAGACGAGATGCTTGAATCCATCGTGCTACTGTCCTATATGGTAAAGCATTTGCTCCAAAGGCTTCCACTAATCCTCGATAGCATTCTGTTGCATTTTTTCCACGGGCAACCTCGATTGTAAGCCACGACAGCTGATCACCTTTTGAAAACATGCTTTAGAGCGATGGAAACGAAACTCCTCACTTCAACGCCACACAACAACTACCCTTACTAATCGACTTTTTTTTGCACTCTACACATCGACAACAGCCCCACCTCACAGCTCCCATATCTAATTTGCGCATGCCCGTCCTTCTGTGAGTTTAAAGGTTAAGTTGCCACTATTTAATTTACAACCCTCGTATATAAATAAATTGAAACTTTTAGACAATACTGACTCAATAAGAGTTAATAAGCTTGTGCTAGTAAAGCTTTTCTTTCTTGTAAGAAAAAGATAAAGAGAATTATGCATTATGTTAAGTGTTATGCATTATACTCGTAAAGTGGAAGTTGCTTATAGGTTTAGGGTTTAAGATATTCCTTTCTTAGGAGAAAAATATAAATCGAGTTCCTCAGATTATAAATCACTCATTTTACCAGAAAAAAAACATTTCTCAAATTTCAGGAGAAAAAATAGCTACCAAACTTCCTTCATCAGTGACAGGTAGAACTGCATCTCAATCCACATTTATAGTTGACATTTCAATTTTTTGATAAAATAAAAAAAATAAAAAATTTAACATATTTATCAAATGACCTAAATTGGATAATGCTTCTCAAATATACTGTTTTGAGTTAAAAATGTCGTCTTCAGTATAGTTAAAGCCCCTTTGCAGATTATTATTTTAATTAATATATGTCAACAATCATTAATATATGTCATAAATATGTAATTAACATATTAATGCATGCCAATGAGGCTTAAATTGAAATTAATTTCATTTTGGCTTGTATGTACTTTTCTGAGTTGTAGTAAATGACTGGTTAAGAAGTTATCAAGATTTTCCACATTAGTCCCACTGTTTGCCCATACTACTTGGGGCTAGTGTGGATAAAACCAACTTTAAAAAAAAAATATGGAAAAATGAACTTTTTAAATCCAGATATAAACCAGAGCGCGTCCAAATTATAGTTAAAAAAGTACATCACGGGGTTATAAAAAAAATATTAAGGTTTTTGGACAAATTTGCAAAAAAATCCACTCTATTTCCCTCTTCCGATCTGAAATAGGAATATAATTAATTGTTTTAATTGCATTTCATTTTTATTTTTTTTTTTGCTTTAAAGATGTGAATTTATGAGATCATCACAAAGTTAATTTCCAAAGAAATATAATTTCAAAAATAATTAGAACGTTTAAAAAAACTTTTAAATCGTAAATAAACGTTTTGCCTTTCATAAAAAAATTTACCATCCAATTACAATATTTACATTCAAATTATTTTTGATCTTATATGAATTGACATAATTTTCGTAACAAAACTTTTTTTAAATTTTAATAGAAATTAAATTTTATTAATTACTTAACAAAGTCATTAAAATCAGTTATATAACTTCTAATAAATTAATCCTTCCCTATTTTAAATTACTTCAAACTTAAGTTTTTGAGTATTAAAAAATCTATATTAAAAAATGACGATACAAAATATCAATTGAATTAATTTATTTAATGTAATCTCTTTTATGAAATATTTTTATAAGCATACAAATAATTAATTTATATACATGCGTTACATTCATAGAAAAGTTTTCTCACTAATTACATTTAGTAATGAGATTCATTGAAAGATAAAAAAAATGTAAAAACTTACGCTGTGTTTTATTTCCGCTTTATTTCCACGGTAAATAAGACACGTTATTCTAATTAAAGATGAAAGGAAATGCTTTTTATTGCGTTTTTGGTACGCAAAATGTGAAGAAAAGCAGTTCATTATTATTTTCTATAACTCATTTGGTCTCAAAACAAATTATTATTACATCAAATTTCAAAAATATAATTACTTAGTAACAGATATTAGAAAAATAATTATGCTATTGATATTTTAAAGCAATGGAAATTAAATAACATGCTTAAACAAGTAACTTTGGTGCAAATCCTTAAGGTTATCTTTTACTTTTTGATAATAGAATGTTGAATATGGCAAACACGAATGATAGAGAAATTAAATAGATTGAATTTTTCTATAGGGGGGGGGGGTATTCACAAAATGGTCAAGACGTTATTGACTGAATAGATATATTCCAAATGAAATGATATTTTTATTCCAGCTTTAATTTTCCGGTTTTTTTTTTTCGGTTTTAATATTTTCATTTCCACCTTAATCAGTAATGATTTGTTAGATTTCCTTAGTGCTTCTTTTCTTGTGATACCTAATGCGCATGCATACTTTTACGACTTCGATTTCAATAAGGATTCTGTAATAATTATAACGGCCAACCTTACAGAATAACTTGTACTTAGCAACGAGGTAAATATACCGGGGTACTGTAATTAACACTATATTTATAATACTTATGAAAATAGCAACGGTTTTATAAATCGTGTTCAACTGCACTTTTGAGAGTTTTTATTTAATCCTTTTTCTATATATATATTGAGAGTGATTCATAATAGAATTAGAAATACAATAAAAAAAAACAGAAAACAAAATTGCCGGAATTCCTGCAATTCCATCAATGCAAAAATCTTTTAATACCTCAGAAGAAAAACATATAAGTTATTCTCAAAAATAGCCTTATTAAAAGTAACGCAAATATTTGATGTATTTTATATTCATACAATGCAGACAAAAACTATAATATAAGCAATTACGAGAATCTTGATACAAGTCCAAGGTATAAAGGTTTTTGGTCTTTCCGGCTATTTCATTGCTTAAAATACCAGACATTTATCAATGTTTCCGGATAGTGTCAAAGCTGCCCATGTGAAAAAAAGAGAAGAAAATAGGAAGAACTACGAAGGTTTCTAGACTATTAATTCGGATTTAATTTTCCTCCCGGTTACTCTTACTTGAAATACTATTTCGTTTTAATCCAGTTATCAACAGAAGCTTTGCTTTTTAAGAAGTTAGCTTTTAGTAATGTATATATACAGATAAATACTAGGGGCTAAGACCCCTGTTCGCTGTCGCTCACCAGCTCCGATGATTGCCTCGCAATAGTTGTTCTACTAAAGTTAAACAGAAAACAGTTTTTCTACTAAAGTTGAAATTATTCACTTAACATATGTGTACTAAAATGAATTCCGTTTGCTCACGTTTGCGCCTCCATTTCCCACGTGCAAATATTAGTATTACCAATTATCTATTTTTTTTTTGTATATATATATATCCGTCATTGAACAGACGACCCAATTTTGGGTTTACGACTACTGATATTCAGCTCCGTAGCCTTGGAATTTTGAACCAATCTAGAAAACAAGGAAGCTCCTTGATCAGTTCCCCCAAGCTTTCTGGTTAATAATAGAAAGGTAAAAATTATTGAGAAATTGTTCTTCAAATATTTGGCGTGTTTTGTTTCAAAAAGATTTACCAATGTTCTGGGTAGTTTTTTGAAGCTCTTCTGCCTTTTTCTTAGGGAAATTTTGCTTCTTATTTGCTACTGGAAAAATGGCGTCCGACTCTGCCAATGATTACGATAAAACTAAATGAAAACATAATAAATAAATACCTGATATTTTCAGGGTCCGCTAGAGAGCGTACTCAAGCGCTGTGATAGCGAATACTTTAGTTTTAAAAATTTTTATTAATTTTATGCTGATGACAACCAAAACAATATGGAAATGAATGAGGAAAAACTGGATCCTAACGTNAAATATATAAATGCAAGAAAACACGAAGAAAGTTAAGAAAAACAATATCAGAAAGCACTCTTTTTTGCGGATATAATCGTTTGGGCTGATGAAAAGATATCTTTTTTTTCCCGGTTTTTTTTAAATGAAATTTCTTTTTTTTTAAATTATTATTATTTTAAACTGTTGTTTGCTATTTTTTTACTTATTACTCCCCCCCCCTTTTTTTCATATGTCTATATTTCTCTTTGCTTTATCTTCATTTTGAATGTGTACATGCAAATCAGGGTTGCTTTAAATACTAGTTCTATAGTTCGTAATCATTATTTTTAGTTAATGTTTGACATAGTGAGTTGCTGTTAGTCAAGAATGCTTTTAAGAAGACGAAAAAATCATTATCAACTGACTTTGAACGTAGTCATGTAATAGGGCAGCAGGAAGGTGGATTTTCCTTCCACGGTATTGCAGAAAGACCAGAGAGAAATGTATCCAATGTGCATGATTTGATTTTATGTCCGTTGTTGAACAGCGACCCAATTTTAAGTTTATAACTACTAATGTTTAACTCCGTAGCCTTGTAATTTTGAACCCAATCCAGAAGACAAAAAAATTCCAGTATCAAGTATTGAGAGAAATTTGCCGAAGACTTTTTGATGGAACTAACACACATATGCGTTACATGGAGAGGAAAACCACGAAACCCTACCACGGTTCGCCTGATAGCAAGGGGACTCTAACCCATGATCTGTCTACCACTGAGGATATTTTACGAAAGCACTGTGGTCGGTGCGGTCGAACCCGGTTTACGTCATTGGAAGGCGAACGCTTTATCCCCTACGCCACCACTTCTTTAACTGTGCATGATTGTTGGCAGCAGTGGTCAAGGGAAGGTACTACTTCAGAAAGACAGTGCTCTGGGAAGCAACGTGGCACTATTAAGAGGGAACCTCGACATTAAACTATCATAGGTAAAGGCGCATGTAGGGATTAGGGGCAACGAGGAGGCGGGCGGTAGAGCTAAAAAGGCCATCAGATCATGATCCCAAGAACTCCATCATCCAGATGAAATCGATTTTCAAATGTCTTATTCTTGCATAGTGGAGACGAGAATGGAACAATAGTGAGAAGGGTCATCAAGCATTTATTTTTTTCAAATATCCTTCCATCAAACTGCTGCAGGTCAACTTCTATTTAAACCAATTTTTGATTATTAAAATTATTTCAATTATTAAACCAATTTTGATCTGGTGCTTGGAGAATACCAACACAATTTTTTTAACATAGACGCAGCAGGCCAACACTGTGGTCAAATACAAACTATAGAGCATCTGATTATAAATACAGTCCACACTTCTTGACACTTCGGGGAAGACCACCGTGTACAGGGTAAGGCTGTGGCACACCGTATTCCTCCTGTCTCAGAATTCCAAGCTGCAGTTGGCACTGCTGTGACACAGTCATCTGTTACAGATCAGCTACTTCAAGTACAGCTCCGAGTGAGACGCTCTGTAGCCTGCATTCCATTCACTTCAAACCACTGCCGTTAGCAACGTGAGTGATCTCGAGTTAAAGCTTACTGGAGTACAGTGATTTCTGATGAAAGTCGGTTCTGCCTTGATGTCAGTGGTAGCCGTATATGATTCGAAGGAGGCTAGGCGAGCTCCTGCTACCGACCTGTCTTTGGCCTAGACACATTGGACCTACACCTTGGAGTTATGGTCTGGAGAGCAATTTCCTATGACATCAGGAGAATTCTCGTGGTTATTTCATGCACCTTGACTGCAAATTTGTATGTCAACCTGGTGATTTAACCTGTTTTGTTACTATTTATGAGCAGCATTCAAGGGGTGATATGGAACAGGATAACGTTCGCTCCCATACTGCTGTTGTAACCAAACATGCTGTAGAGAATGTCGAAATGTTGTGTTGGCCTTCTAGATCACCAGATCTTTCACCAATCATACACGTATGGGACATCATTGGACGACAACTTCAGCGTCATCTACTACCAGCATTAACTATCCCCGTCTTGACTGATTAAGTACAATAGGTATGGAACTCCATCCCACAAAATGACATACGGCATTTGTATGACACAATACAAACCCGTTTGCATGCTTTCATTAAAAATTTAGATGGTTACACCGGTTATTAATGTAGCAGTATTTGCGAAATGGTTTTTCTCTTAAGTGCATTAACCTGTGATCTTGAAGCTTTAATCATTTAAATATGTTACTTAAACAAACGCATTGGCGAAATTTCATTAATCTACCATATTTGTCTCTTGGTAATGGGATTTTTATTCCATCAGTGTATATATACCTCTTAAAAACTTTTCTTCCTTTTTTTTAAAAAAAGTTCAATCAAGTCAGTACTTTTTTCTGTCGATCAAAATAAAATAAGATCTAAACAATGTAATAATCTTTCCAAAACCTTAAGTTCAAACTAAATTTTGTGGAAAATAAACTTCGTGATACATAGGATGATAAAACAATATCTATAACTGGTAATTTTAACAGACATGTCAAATATATTTTACACCTTATCCATGTTTTATCTGTCAGGTATAAAATCCTTATTTATTGTTCAAACATTTCACGCTCTATGATGCTTTTTATGATAGTATGTTTACTTTAGTACGTGATATGAAAGAAGTTCTATGTTATAACTCAAAGCGCATTTTTTTTTTTTCACAAAAAGTATAAAAACTTTGATTTTTATTTTTTTTTCTCAACAACATCATGCATTGTCTTAAAAGTATTGTAGCAAACATAAATATTGTTTTTAAGATAAGAGTACTTGACTTATAAGAGCAAAATGGATTTTAAAATAATCAGGTAAAAAGATATACCATCACTAGCAATAATTTCAGTTGCAGTTTATAATGTATGGTAATTATTAAAATAATTGAAGTAAACGGTTTAACTCATTATGATGTAATTTATTCAAATTTCATTTTTATCAGTTTTTTTACACAAATTAGAGTCAATAAATCTCCTTTTCTCTCTTTATTTTTCCAAACTGACTTTAATGAATAATACCTCTTTTTAATATTAAAAAATATATATAGTTTAGCAGAAATTTGTTATTTTTTAATAACAAATTTCTGCTAAATTATATATATTTTTTAAATTGTATATACTTTTATATATTATTTTTTAAATTATTTTTAAATTATATATATATTTGCTAAATTATATATATTGTGAGAAACCAGAATAAAATTAGATCCAACTAGAAAAAAATTACATATATAAAATTTTTACATTTAGTATTATTTGTAAGCAAATTTTGAATTGTAAGGCGTACACTTTTTTAATGACATTTTAAAAAAATGCACGTCTTTATGGCAAAATACAAAATTTGAGTGAAATCGTTAATGATGTGTCGTTAATGATTATTTTCGGTAACTACAATTAATTAATTCTTGCAATTTATACAAACTGAACTGAAAAAACGATTTATAGATTGTTTACTTTTTTTCTCACTCCATATGAAGAACGGCTATTCAGCTAGTATATAATTTGATAAACAAACAGCGCAACAAGTTAAGTATGCATTAAGTATACTTGTATTTATAGCTTGTCTTAGATATTCAAATTTAATTCAATAAAAATATTTTCATGGTACTTACATGCGAATTTCCTAGTAGATAATTCTTCAAACTGCTTGGTGAATGCTTTGTATTTTATTTTTTAGTAGATGACCTTTAAATAATAAATTACTTTATTTTTAAAGCTTCAATAATATCTATCTATAAATATTGAATCTAACGAAAACAAAATTCCGGTTACTTGCTTTTTCTTCATATGTTTCATACTTTCCTTTCGTGAATTGCGTTTATTTTAAGCGTTTTTATTAAAACTTAAACGCAGACGAAAAAAAAATAGTATCGAGTCAATGAAATTTGAAGAAAAAGAAGACTAAAATTAAGACATATTAAGGAAATATTTCCTGATACTAAATATTGTACTCATATTTAAGAGCCAAAATGTTTCAAAATTTATTTCAAAATCTTTGCTTCTCTTCTACATGAAAAAAAGAGATAAATTTTTTTTATGTGCATATATAGCAACGTATTGCTTTTAATTATGGAATACTTTAAATTATTTTGGTACGGTAAAAAAATTAATCCGGATATTACTAATCGTAGCCAGCAATATATTAATTGTAATAACCACGTTTTTTGTATAAACGTGATAGTACATAATGCAGTTCAATCATATTCATTTAACACTATTAATTAACAACTAAATTTTGTAATTATCAATTACAAGTAATAGTTAGTTTTTTTCCCTTTGTTTTTGGTTATTAATGTGAACTAAATGCTGACGAAAACGGTTATATGAACTAAGTCAAAAATAAATTATAAAAGTAGATAAAGACTAAAATATTTCAAAGCACTAATCTATGAAAACGATTCCGTTCTCCAAGGGGCCAAAATAATTAATAAATTATTTTATAGCATTTCTTTTTTTATAATATGAAAATAAAAAACTGAAAAATACTTTTTTTTACTGTCTAGTGTAAATATAATAAATTATGCAAATTAACATATCAATATTATATGCATAAGAATTTTGGAAAACATTAGTAATATCTGCAAATTGTGAATAACAGCCACAATTAATAATAAATGCGGTGATTATTAGTACTGATTGTAGAAGAAAAATAATTATGCATAAATTAACATGGCATTATTTACGGTTTGTTATTTTCAATTCCCAAATACAACAAGTAATTACAGACTATTATATATAACCATTGGTTATTAACAATAATTACAGGTTATAATTAATAAATAATTATTACTATGAATAATTGCTAAGCTGTGATAGCTCAGTGGTTAAGGTCCTAAACAGTCATTGTGAGGCATTGGGGTTCGCGTCTTAATGTCTCTTCGAACAGACGTTCCACCCAGCTTCACTGCTTACGATCACCCAGCTCAAGGCGATGGGTACCAACTTTTCTGGAAAGCAAAGGTGACATTGCAAAGGTGAAACATTGTTCCTAACGTGCCATTAGTCACAAAATTATGGAGCGAAATACTTAAGAAATGCCTTTTTATGAATGGTTATGATAAATGTTTTAGAAATTAGATAATTGTGATGAATTATCAAATATTATCCACTCCCCCCGTTTATTTATGTTAATATCATAATTTTTTTTATTAATTATGATGATGATTATTAATCTTGATAATCATCAAATAATCCCTCCAAATAATCCATCAAAACTCTAGCCCATACACTTTAGTCATTGAGTTAACCAGACGTAAAATAATCAGGTCTTCTTTTCATATTAGAAGATAGGTAAAAGAAAGACATCAGGTTATTACTTTTGTATTACAGAAAGTCGCAACACCAAATGTCACCTGTCAATTTCAGAAGCCTTCATATCGTCCAAAATAAATCGCTCGTGAAAAGAATAATGTTTTCTTTCATCCCCGAAACACCCACTATTAAAGTACAAGTTATTTCTTCTAGAAAAGACTTACTGCTACTATTTAATTCAAGCATAAAATTTTGATATCCATTACCATTTAGTTTAATGGAACTTTTAGAGTATGGTTAAAAATATCAGTTTTGGATTTTTATAAAAAGGAGGGAAAAAATAAAAAATGAAGGATTTTGGACTTAAAAGACTTTCCCATAACTTCAGTAATAAAAAAATTATGTATTATTATCATCATTCTTTTTCAATTATTTGCTTCTATAATAATTATAATAATAATAATAATAACGTGTGGGTTTTTTTACTCCTTAATCATTGGAAAAATAAATTTCTTCAAAAAAGTCTATATATTACCTAAAATATTGGTTAGTAAAGGTAAAAATAAAAAATAAAGGCATAAATAAAGGTAAAAGGTAAAATATTACATTAATTATAAGAAATCTCTTCAAAAGTTTTCGAGCTTTTTTTCAAAAAAAAAATGACTGTCGATTCGAAAAATCAATCATAGGAAAACAGAAATAAATAAATAGTTAGCTGGGATCTGCGTGAGGTATTAGAGGATTTTCTTCATCCATCTTTACAATTAGTTGCAAAGATTGACAATGGATAGCGCTCCTACGAAATATAATTATAAAACACGTTTAGTACACAATTTTAAAGTAAGCACTGTTTTAACTAACTTGGCGTAATCTGATAAAACTAAACTAACAGACTTCTGTACCAATATTTCAGTGTAAATGTTTCAACATGCAGCAAGAAGTATTATTATTATTATTTTGTCAACACAGCTATCTTTTATCGAACTTTTTAGCGAATTTTGAAACTTACTTTAAATTACGGAAATAGATTCTGAAACGTTATTTTACGCTCTATAAACATTTAGAAAATCCAGTTGGGAAAAGGTTTAAGGCAATATTTCTTTTTAAATGTTTTAGATACGTTTAAACATTCTTTACTTTTTCCTCGGCAGATGGTCTATTTCACGAGCATGATTTTTAAAGTTGTCACACGTTTTGACATCAGACACCCAGTCAACCTAATCCTCATAAATTTCCTCTATTATTTTAGATCTAATATTAAAAATCCTCTAATATTTCAGAGGGCGGTTTGCGTGATGTGTAGGCTCTCTGGTTGAAGAATATTAATTTGACCAACGTTCTCTCTAAACAGAAAAAAAATGACCATTCGAAATGACCATTCGAAAACTCACTTTTTTACCTATCCAATTTAATATTCTTAGAGCAAAATTCCTTCGTAGATATATATTCTCTGGCAGAAATATTCTTTGAAACTAATTGGAAAGGTAAAGAGGTGAGTTTTTTAACTGTTATATCAGAAATTTTACTACCAAATTTTTCGTTCAGGGAGGACGCTTGTCAATTTAAGAATATACACGAAATAAGAAAACATCTCCCAACTCCATATTATAATGACTTAAAATATAAACAGCTTTTGAAAAAGATCTGTTTAAATGCCTTTTCTCTGAAGTTGTTGAATTCTAATAAAATTCTAATTTCATTTCAGTAATTTTTTTACATATGATTTTAATAAATTTGAATGGGCTACAGTTTTCTAAAGAATAGTTTCAGCCATGGTTCAGTATGCTTTGCTAACTTAATAAATTTCTGTCTGTGTGTCATGAGTTTTTAATCAGCCTGTGTTCTAAGTAGAATTATGGCCTCTGGTGATATTTTATTCCTTTTAAAGAGTTTGACGGAGCTAAATAGAACCTAGATTCTTGTTTAATCAACTTTTGAAAACGTTACTTTATTTAAAGAGTAATTAGATGAAAAAAAGGAATTTTTTATTAAAATTATGCTGTCTCATTCATTAACAAGTGAAATTTTAATTCAATCTCGAGGCATGTAAATTTAATTAAACTAGATTTTTACAGCAATTAAAACCTATTTCAAAGTTTATTCCATTTGTTTCTGGCAGCAAACGTCAAGACTAGTTTCACATAACTATGAAATTTAAATTATTCTTTCATAATTTAAAACTGTCATATATTAAAAAAGTTGTTTGCCAGAGAAATCTTCTGGCTAAAAGAATTATGAACCGATAAATTTGAAGCTTACTCTTAGTTTTTTTTTTATTAACGAATGAAATTAATTTAAATTCTTATTTAACATTCGATTATTTAAGTGAATTCACTTAAACCACAGTGAAAAAATATTTCACAGTATTTAACCAATGAAAAATCAGCCTGTGCCACCTGTTTGAAAAATAAAAACAGCCAAGTATTACACTGGAAATTTTTTTTTTTTTTTGCATTAATGCAAATACTTGATCTTGTCTAATTCGGGTGTGGAGATTCGAAATCTAAAATTATTTTTGTTCCTAAAGCAACAGATTTTTTTAGATTACATTTTAAGTCTATTATTTGTCGAAATGCACAAGTTTAAAAACGTCATATATAACAGGGGATCGCATAAATGTTGTAACAAACTCCAAGGGTAGTTAAGGCACATAATTAGAATTAAAATTGCATAGACGCCCATGCCCGGAAATGTCATCGTACATGGCTGGGGCTGTTCCGTGTTATGACATGGTCAGAAACCCATAACGAGGCAATTCATGAGAGGGGAAATACCTCTAGTAGCATATGATGACACTTCTGGTCAGAGGTTCCGAGGAAATTTTTATCCTGATGATGTGCTCTAAATCCCTTAAAAGTTTGTCGTAACATTTATGTGACTCCCTGTTACTTATAACATTCTTAAACTAGCCTATTTTGGCAAAAAATAGGCAAAAAATGTCATTTAAGAAAATAATTGTATTTTGTCAGAGAGAAGCCGATTGCAGATTTGAAATCATCAGCAACACAAAAGTATCGCTGTTTTTAAAAATGTGTACCTCAGCTCAGATCGTAATCAGCGATACGGGAGTATCACTGATTAAGATCTGTAAAAAGAATTTTTGCAACATTAAAAAAAAAATTCGCCATCGTTTTCCATTATACACGTCTTATTTGATTTTCCACAGACTAGTGCTATGTTAGTTTACAAATATGTTTGAATATCTGCATGGATTTATTTTATTAGCTGCTCAGAAATTTTTGCGTTTTTATAACTCACTACTCAAAGTGTGCCAAGTAAAATTCTAATTGGAACCATTCTAGAAGAACCATTCAGAAATTTAATACTTGATTAAAAACTTAATCGCTTCAAAAATATACAAATCGGAAATAACAGTCGACATGTTTCAAGCGCTAAAAATAGGAGCTTATTTTCAAGACTTACTAGACGTTAATGTGATTTGATCTCGTCTTTCTTTTTTCATTTTTCGTTGGTAACTTTACGTTTCATACTTCAAATTACTTTTGTTTCTTCTCATTCACGTTTGGCAAGTCTTGACAAACATCAAGACTTGCGCCTATTTTTGAGCACTTAAAACATGTCGACTTAAGACATGTCGCAAACTGATTTGATCAAGCCAAAAGGGATTTGATCTCATCTTTCTTTTTCCATTTTTCGTTGGTAACTTTACGTTTTATACTTCAAATTACTTTTGTTTCTTCTCATTCACGTCTGGCAAGTCTTGACAGACGTCAAGACTTGCACCTGTTTTTGAGCACTTAAAACGCATCGACTGTTATTTCCAATTTGTATATTTTTTAAGCGACTGAAGTTTTTAAGCAAGTAACATCTTACTACTACAGTTTCTTGGGATTATTTATTTATTGCTCAGAAATTTGTTTGTAAGACAATAAGATAAAATACTTAAATCTGTAGAAATGTTATAACTATTTAGCATAAATTTGGTAATAAAAGATCAGTAACTGAGTTGTTAGGAGTTTCCTTCGTGTTAATTAAGTTATAAAAGATGTTACGAAATTTTTCTTCCTAATTAAATTTTTACAAATGACGGAATCTACACATTAAGTGTCACATGCCCATCAAATTTTCTCTCTCAAATTTTGTTGTTTAGTAACACTGGAAAAAAATCTTAAAATGATGGAGCACTTTGTACTCCTATGCTATCACATTTTAGAGAATCATATCATTTTTGATTATCCATTTTACCTGGACGTCAGGGATAGGCTTTCGCCAAGGAACCATACCCAATAAGCCATTTTTGACTACTTCAGTCGATTCCGAAACAGGACTGCCTTGATTGAAATAGTTAAAAAGGCTTTAAAGCTTTAGATTTCGATCTAATAAGAAAGGACTGTAGAATGATGACTTGGCACTACCACCAGACAGGAAAGATTCTTCGAATGATGAAATAACCTGGTCCTAAGCTTGGATTCGTATTTAATTTTGCTTTTCTTTTTATCTTAAATATTTTTAATCTTTTTTTTTAACCTTGAATCTGTTTTCTTATTTTCCTTAACTTCCCCTTGCTTGTAAGCCATGAGCATAATTTGATTTGTTTTTAGATTTTATAACTTTGCATTTTGGTAGATTTAAATAAAATTTTAGAAAAACATATATATAAATTGCTGAGCTTTGCTACGTGAACAAGTTCTTAGTTTCAAATCTGAACTCACACTAACAGATTTCCCTGTAGAGTAAAAAAAACTGTATACAAATATATATATATATTTTTTTTTTGCTGTATGTCAGCTTTTCGTAACATAAACCATAGCGGGAGAATATCTTAATATTATCCTATGACTGCATCTCTATGTTGCTTCAAATAACGATTTTAATGAATACATTGCTTTATGGATGGTATATACAACAGCATGCCATATGAACCAAGTATATGCAACGACAGGCTTCCAAACACCGGAATGGACAATTTCAAATGTTACAGCTCATATTAGTTATTTATTTGTTTATATTTCTAAGTCCTTATTGTTTTTCTACTTGATATCATTCTAAACATTAAAAAAGTCAGAAAGGAACTGTTTGTATAGAAACAACTGCAATAGGTCGATAAAACTATTGAAAATTTTAAGCAATGGCATAAACTCTAGGTTTTGATGAGAAAATTAATCAGAAATTACCTGAAAACGAAAATTTTCGGAATTAGCAAGGGTGCCTCTCTTCTTTTTTCAATAAAAACGTCACTATTGTTAAATTTAATGCTGTAAACCATTCATAGCTTTTTTTTAAAAAAATCCTTAGACGACAAGCCTTATAAGTAATTTCGAAACTGAGTCAGAATAAATTCTCCAGTTGCTTAAGAATTGCGCAGCTAATCATACATTTCTATCTTTTCTCTTCTTTTCTTTTAATGGTTTTTCAAATCATCAATCATTTTTTGACACTCAAAAGGAATCTCCCGTACATGAATACTTCATACAAACGTTGACTTCTATAAAATAATTCAGATAACTTTCTGGAATTTCACGATTGAATAGTAACCTAACAGGTACTGGCCTAAAACTTTTTTTATCAAGGTATATGATGTCATATTCTTATTTTTGTCGACGTTTTGCGGTGAGGAAAAGTGAATTTAAATCTTCGTGAACTGTTTCCTTGACAACGATCAGATTCTAGAGAAATTGATCGATTACAACGACCCGGGGAAAAACTATCTTACCTTAAAACGTTTCTATATTTGCATACTTCTTTCGCATTTTCCATCATAGCAATCAATCTTTTTCAATCTTTGATTGAACCATAGAGCCCTTTTTTCGTGTGTCAAAGTAATTGGTAGTTAGTTATCTAATCTTGTGATTTCATTTAAAAATCAAGGAGAGTGAGAACAATATATGGTCATTTTTCACAAAAATGACGATTAGATCGCCATCTGTTGCGTTTTGAGGATTATAAAGTTTCGGCAAATCAATAACGTGGAATGATCGGTTCTCCCTGAGAGTTATTACACAGTGAAAGCATTGCCTGTCTAAATTCGTTTTTTTTTCTCGAAATCAGCTTTCATGGACATTAACCGTTCTTCCTCCTTTAATAAAAGTTAATTGAATGTAGAATTTAGGGACACAAGGTTAAAAAAGGACATCCTGCGCCAAACACACGGATTTAATTCTTCCTCATTGATCTTCATTTAGTTTTGTCCTTATGTATTAGAGATCATGGCATTAAAATGGTTGCTGCGCTTTGAGATCATATAAAGTTTGCTATTGTGGATGCAAAACAAATTTCAACTCAATGTGCAATTTAACAAAAGAAGTTTAGATGAAATAAAGGATGAAATAAATTCAGGAATATATTTTGCTTTGCATGGTTTTATGAGGTATATTAGAAGAAATTATGCTACTGTTCTGCAAAGGGCATTGTAATTAGAGTCAACTAACTTTCATGATGAACGTTCAGAGCTTTCTTTTTAAATAACGAAGTCCATATGCATTTGTCAGATTGTATTTTATGTGATTTTTATGTCAATTAAAAAAAAACATTTAAGAATGATATTTAACAAATCATAAGCAAGCTGTATATTCGTGTGCTGACATCTAAATCTAAGGGTTACTAAGGGCTTATCAATGACTTACAACTCTTACGCACTTCACATGCATATAAAAACTCCAATGTTTCAAACTTCAATAAGTTTCTTATAAATTTTAATTAATATGAAATGCATCCGAAACTAATGAGTCAATTTTTTTTAAATTTAAAACTGATCGTGCCATATAAATACAAAAGATTGCCTGTAAGGGCGCAGCACAAAGAATTTTTGATGAATGAATCAATCCATAAACTTTATCAGTGGTCCTAAAACGACACTCAATTATAAAAAATTCATTCATTTTTTCAATATTTATTGCATCGGTATAAGGAATTAAACTTGGGTTGAAGTAACCTAACATAAACGCAGTTTGAACCCAACAATATTTATATGTAAACTACAATATTTATATTTATGTTCCTGTAGTAATTGTAGTAGCCATTACAATTGCTACAGGAAGGAATGCTAGAACTAAAATGATATTTATTAAGACAGGCATTGTGGCATGACTCAAGTGATTAAATTTAAGGGCACTTTATGGCGTATAGATCCTGACATGGCAGTAGCCGACAATAAATTTTTTTCCGTCTGAAAAGGAGCTAAATAAAAATAGTATAGCGTTTTAGAGAGTTCCAGTCAATACAACTTCATCCCAATGTACCAATAGTGATTATTAATTGCTAGTGTGACTGAATCTTTTTAATTGTTCAGAGATCAAAAAAGCGTATTGAGAGGGGAAATAGTCAGACTTGTTCAATATCAAAGGTAAGGACAGTTTGGAAAACATATGGCCGTATATTGCCTGGTGAAAAATATTGTTTCAGAGGTCCCGAAGATAAGGAAAAGTAAAAAATTTTAATATTTTTACTATTGATTTTGTTAAGAGTGATGCAAACAAACGTGATCAAGACATTTTTCCAAGGTACCCCATTGTAAAAATTATGCGTCGTTAATTTTTCAACAAATGGGACATTCCCCCCTCACGCACTCATGATTTTTTAAATAACGAGCTTCCTCGTCGTTGGAATGGTTGCGGATCAGACGACGACAATCATTTCATTTCATAGACATCCCCCTCTTTAGACTTTACTCTCTGTGAATTTTTTATGGAGTTACATAAGAGATTAGTGTTCACGTCCCCTATGCTACGTGATTCAGCAGAATTACAATGAAGGATCAAAACCATATTCGCTAAAATTTATTGTGGCATGTTACAGCGAGTGTGGAGAGAATCCGACTTCAGACTTCGACTTCAGAAGTTAAAGCCGCATCACCAAAGGCTCCCACATTGAAAGTTTATGACAAAAAAAAATTGCGATGTTACTTTATCAGATAAAGTGAAATTTGTTGACTTAATGGCAATATTTTGTTTGTCTTCGAAGCCCTAGAGAGAATTGTGACGCATCCTGTATGAAAGACAGCTCTCACTACATGCAAAAAGTTTGCAGATGCGATTCGGACATGCGAACACCATCGGGATTTAGAAAAGTTTTAGCGAGTAAGTATATTTTATTATTCAGGTTCTCATTCGCATCTCAAAATTCACTTGTGCTATTTTTTCGCAGTAAGTGCGAATTGTTTTAAAGATAACGTACTGGCATTCCTAAGTCCAGGTTGATCACTTATCACACCATTGATTACACTCCAGCAATGCAGTTCCAAGGTAACAGCAAGAAGCATGATCACCACGTCGATAGTCCCTACAGCAGTTTAAGTTGTCGAACTGTTATCAACGAAACTTCTTATTTTGAAAATGACACCATTTTTTCCATGACGTGGCTGTGCAGCACCTTGTGGAACTTTACTGTAAGTGTTAACTACTGTCGACTGTGGCATTCGATTGTTAGCAGTAAAGGGTAGCTGAAATCCAAAGCGGCGTCTCATGAGACCACCCTGAACCAATGAATTCCGTATCCTTTGAACAGTTTTTGAATCTCGGCCCACGCGAGCTACAATATTTCGGCATAACTAACAATTCTTCTAGATCAAAGTCAGGCATGAATAAATATAGGCATTTTTGCTTTTTTCATTATGTTTTGCAATAACTTTTTCAGTTGAAAATGCAAGTTTCTGTCAAACTTCTGATTTTATATAAATTGTATGTTATAGCAGTATGTTCCATAAATAAGCTGAAAATCTTATCATTTACATATTCTGCAATATGCTTTACTGTTTGTTATACAAAGTTCACGTATTTGGATTGCCGCCTCCCAGATGTAACAGTTTTAATGATCAGTAGTTACTCATTAAATAAAAAAAATCATATAATAGCTGTCTCCATTTGAAAACATAAATGTTTTAGTAGAAGAAAAATTAGATATAAGGACCAGCATATATATTTAATATTCAAAAGAAATTCAGTCAAAGTCTTGAAGAAAAAAAAGAGTTCTGAAGAACTGAGTTACTTATCCTGATTTACAGTAGGTAAAATCTGCATTTTATTCTTGTTAACTTTAGTATGTATGTAAACATTCACCGTTATATTAACAATACTTCACTCGAAATTGTATTTTTAAACTATTGTATATGGTTGATACTTTAATAAGAATAAAAACTGAACCTGATTAGAAATTTTCAAGCTCTCTCGAAAATCTTTATATATTTATTCAACTAAAACCAGAATTAGCTCCTTTATTTTTTTATTAAAAATAGTTCCCTAACAGTTCTTGTAGACATTTCATCGCCAAACAAAGAATCAGCATCCAGATTGAAATAAACGAACAAGTTTTTCAGAAAGTATTAAAGTAATTTTATTTTCTATAGAACTATTTTTATAAAAAAAAAAACAGACCGAAGAAAATAATTCTTACACAAATAGATTGAGCTCTTTTTCCTCCCACGCTTTCATTGTGTACCGATAGAATTGGTAAATCGGTAAAGAGCGGGTTTAAAAGGCGGACGATATTTCTTTCGTCTTCTTCAACAGTTATGCAAATACCTCGTTCTATTAGTAGGCGAAATCTTTTGGCAGCATTAATGGGAGGGATTAAAGAAAACGGGGCATTTTGCTCATGTTACTGGTTTTAAGGATTAAATCGAGGACAGGGAATATTGTGTGAATTAGGGAAAAATCGTGAGAGATACACAATAAAGAAGATGATTAAGAAAATCCTTTGTAAGCCCATCTTCTTTTGTCATGGTGTATTTTGTTAGCACTTTGGATCGCAGGGAAGGGAAATTCTTATCGCAACTGTGTGGGAATACTGGCATTTGTTGACTAAACGAAGGGGAAAAAAAGCTTTTTCGTCTGAAAGAATAGATTTTGTTATTCGGTTGAATTTATTTAAGTTAAAACTGAATGGTTAAAATAGTTAAGTAAAATATAATGCAAAATTTAATTATGTTAGAAAAGAATTTTGAAGCGAATTGAATTTATTAGAATTTTTGATTTTTTATCTAATTTAATTACTTTTTCTTTGCTTTTAAAGTATAAATGTAAAGATATATTAAAGCATAACGTATAGATAAATTATTTATTCCAGTTAGTTCATTTTTATACACTGTTGAGTTAAATTAATTTTTTTATTCTTTTACTCTTTTTATGTGACTGATCATTTGAATGGTATGGTAAGAATTAAAGATGATTTAGAATTCCCTCTTGGAAATATAAATTGGCCCCCACTTTCATTTCGAGTTCACTAGATATTGCCATGTTGCTTTTGAGCCTAAAAAAAGCCTGTCTTCAAACCAAAATTTGTCAAAAAAAATTTTTTACATAAAAATTACAAATAAGGCTAAGACTTGTAGAGTTAAAAGATACAAGATACGTTGTTTAATATTACCTATATTTGGAAAGCTGTTAGAATACTAATAAAAACAGAGCACTCAATTTAGTTTATCGATTACGATCAGTGTTTGAAATTAGACATTCTAGAAACCTAGTTATTTTATGGAATGCATAAAATGAAAACACAAAGTTGAAAATGAGCTGCATTTAAATATGTCTGCGAAATTGTGTACCGAGCAGTTCAGGATTAACAGTTAAAGATGTCCAAGATGATAACACAGTAAAGTTTCTTTTCCAAAAAAATTAGACAACAACCATTTTGCCAATGGGTAACCAGCGGTAATCACAATTTTCTTCGTTTTGTAGTGATTCGTACTTATTTATTATTTTATTTTGATGGAATGAACTTTTAAAAGCGTATTTTGCTCAATCTAATAAAGTAAAGCTATTGATTATTTACTTTTTCCCCGCATAATATTATGGTATCAGTACCGGTATTTAGTCAATATATTTAATACTTCACCTAATGAGCATCTGCCATATTATATGACGCTTAGGAAATTTGTATAGTGACTAGGTAAAAATTTAATACTTTTCTTAATTTTTATAGGCATTCAATGGAACCCCGGATTTTTATAGATCATTTATTACACATATATAAGAAGAAAAAGATAAACATAACTATTAAGTGGCAGAATACTTTATTGCAGAGCAACGCGTTATTGAAATATTAAACTACAAAATCAGCCATAGTTGGTTGTCTGAAGTCTGATAGTGAACATTTCTTTTATATTATACCATTTTTCCGCATTTTAAATTGTAGTAGCTAGAACCTGGAGGAGTCACTCGATAGTCGACAAAATTTCTACCACATCCGCATGTCGCATTGTTACCAAAAGCTCGGCTTTCACCTTTACAATCTGGCATTCCTGAAAAACCATGGTTGCATGGCTTACATTCGCTTACAATGTGAGGATGGTTAGAATATTTGGCAATGGTGTGCAACATTGATTCAGGTATTTGTGAGTGCACTTTAGGTAACTCTAGAGAACCATCAGGCAAATATTGGGATGAATGCACCACGTAAAACGTATTTACTGAAAAATAGAATTATTTTAAATGGAACATAAAACCAGCATACAAATAAATTATTAACTTATATTCTAATGGATTTGTATCGATGGTTGTCCGTTCCAAGCTAAGCACAGATGGCACTAGAGGTTAAAACTAGCACTAGAGGCACTTGGGCACTAGAGGTAAGACTTCCGGGTTACTACTTCAAATTGATTTTTTCACCTAAAATTAGAAAAGCGCGCCATTCAATATTATTATACTTGTAGCATTCACATTATTACGTGTTCTTTCTATTTAACTTTCAACGAAACAACTAACAAATTAATTTGGAATATGCCACAATCATGCCACCCAAAAAAATAACAACTGGCGATATTTTACTACTTTTCTCAATTATAGCCTAATAAGGGATAACATTTAAAACGTGGCAAACCCTTCACTTTATTTATGTAGCAATTTCAATTTTCTTAAATTTGTTTTATGCTCGCAATGTTAAACTTTATAAATCCCATAAAACTCTTTTGAATGTTAACATTTCGCCTAAATTTGAATAAAAATCTTTATAAATTCCTAGAATATTAGGCCTCCTAATACATCGTCTCGTAATCATAACGTAAGCAGAGGAATACATCGGGTTTTTTGTTTTGGATTTGAAGCTTGTTACTGTCTGCATTCAGTCAACCATTCATAAACAGTTTTTTGGTAAAATTTATTCACGATCTTGGATACTAGAATGATGGGAGGCACTTATTCATGTTGTGAATTCAGGGACTTTAAAACAAAATATCGATTCGAGGATTAATTTTTAATAAGCGTAAAGTACCTAAGAAGTCACTTCTTCTTCTTCTTAGACAATGTAAAAAATGGATACTCATACGAAACTTCCTTCATTTTTGACGAAACCGTTTCTTGATATATGCTCCAAAGCGAGAATTTCGTCAAATTGATTCTCTTCATTCCTTCAAGGAAGCTAATTTCGCCAAAGTCAATAAAAAAATTTCACACTTCGTTATTCTAATTTCGTCAAACTATGAATTATTGTCGGAAATTTGACGAAGTGAGATATCGATGAGTTTTCCGAGTTCAGAAAACATTTTCCTCCTACATTCGAGAAATCTTGTTTCCTCACAAAACACGTAATTTTGCGACGAAATGATTCTCATTGTTAACGAAATACAGTTTAAAGAGCTTCCAAATTGTCAAAGGTAGAAAGTTTTATTTCTGATAGTGTAGGCATTAATTTTTTTTAAAAAATAAAAACAGTTCCTAGAACAATTTTATGATGCTTGGCTTGAATGTGATGACACTTTGTAATCGGGGATCCTATTTTGATAAGCACGAAGTATTTAAGTAAAAGAAAAATTATATTATATAATGAATTGGTAATATAATAGCAAAAAATATAATAAAAATTAACGAATAATTTAGTGGGGGAAAATGCCCAATATATTTGAGCGAGTAAAATAGTTTCAAGTAAGGAATTTCATCAAAGGAATTCATGTAACCGTCGTCTATCGAGAAGGAGAATTTTTGAGAGAAAATATATTTCAACAATCAGGTTCTCATTCTCCCTTGATGGCGATCTAAAGTGCGTGAATTACATGCAGTGAGGATGGCCCTTATAAGTTGATGTTTGCTATCCTAAAACTTTCATGTATCGAAAACGGGATTTCCTGCACATTCCTTATTATTTAATTATTTTTTCATTCGTTAAGTCAGATAAACTCAAATATTAACATGGACGTAATGGGACTTCGTCACCTGATTAGTATTTCATAAGTTTTCATAGTTATGCTTTTAAAACGCGCCTCGATGAAACTAAATAAATTAAAATTAACGATAAACTTGTTTTAAAAAAAAACGTTATGCTCCGAAAATTAAAATTATTGGGAAATGTCCTCTAAAAAATGTTCATTTTCCGGTAAATTCCCTGGATCTTACTTAAGTTAGGGAATTACGACATCAACTTCAAAATTGTCTGAAACGTAGGCTGAGCAAAAAAAGCAGTGTTAGTTACTATATTTAGCAGTTTCTCGAATAATCCTATTTGGAAAATTTTCGATTGCATTTGGGTTGATAATATTTATTATGTTGATAATATCTTGTATTTAACTTTATTGTTATTTACTGATGACAATTTAGCAGAAATATTTATAATTAGATGAAATTATTCGCAACAATGAACTTGAATATTGTATTTACTGTTACTACTGTGCAGTCTGTATTTCTGCATAGAAATAAATAAAAGACATTGTATTTTGAAATTTGAACTTGCTAATTGACAATCAAACATTAAATTAAAAGTTTTTAATTTTTTTACTCTAAGTTAAGTTTTAAAAAAATTTAAAAAGAGATACTTCTCTAGTAAATGTTTGAAGTAGCGGAAATAAATTTATTTTAGATTTTGTAATCCCATAACCAACTAACACAAGCCAAATATTGAGTTCTTACAGTTGACTTACGTTACTTCATATTGAAGGGTACTTTCAGCCACAATGTAAACAATTCCAGATTAAATAACGGTAAAAAATACCGGCACACGAGGTGCGAAACTTTTTACCGTAAAATCCATTTTTACTGGAACATGTTACGAAACCAAAATCTGATATACAGTAATTTTTACAGTAATAATTACTCTAAAATCGCTAATTGACTTTAATTAAATTAGTAGTACTGTAATATTTACAGTGTAGTATTTTACGGTAAAAATGGATTTTTTGGTGAAAGTGGATTTTATGGTAAAACGGATTTTGAAGGATGATGAACAAAGAGCCAGTACTTTATACCGTAATTTGATCTGGAATTTTTTAAAGTGCATTATTTTTCATTTTTTTTTAAATCTTTAGCAAGCATGTTTTTTAAAACATCCAGACATTTAATCAAGTGTAAATGTATACCCATTTTTTAGATCAATAAATTAGTCTCAAAAATAAATGGATGAAGTGGAAAATGTCTTAAATTGAAAAGTGGCATCAAGCACTAAAATGAAAATAAAATAATTTCTAAGCTAATAACGGGCTCTTGAAACAAGCTTCCAAAGAATCATTTCGTACGAAGGTAACGTGCTTGTACAAACTATTTAAACATGCTCACAATCTAAAACTTAATATAAAGGGTAGTGAAATGTTTGATAGAATGTATTATATATTAACGTTATACTGATTATTACTCTTAGTGATGAAAGGCTAGGTTAAAAGAACGCATAAAGTTTATAATATAAGTCAGTTTATTCTTTAAATTATTCATATAATTAAGATTTACTGATACAAATACTCGCGTCTCCAAATATTCATTACTGTCCAACGTAATTTCCATATGAATCGTTAAAAACTTCGTACGAAGTTCCATTTTAAAGCGTGTGTATTACTCAGAACTTTGTAAAACGCTTGAATATTTAAGCATGTGAAAACTGGAGTTAATATTTACTTTAATATCATTTCATTTGTACATTCAGATAATTTGTTGTAGAAGCTTCGACATGCATAAAATTTTATTTCTCTTAAATATTTTATTTAATTCGAACATACAATTTATTTGATTTTGATTTACAAAATAGCAAACATGTACATTTTTTGTTTAATCAAATAAAAATTTTCAATTGAAGAATTACAGAATAAAATCATATGTTATATAATCTAAATATCTATTCTCTTTAANGTACTTTATACCGTAATTTGATCTGGAATTTTTTACAGTTCACTATGTTTCATTTTCTTTTATCTTTAACATACAAGCTTTTTAAAACTTTCATACATTTAAGCAAGTGTAAATATATACCCATTTTTTAGATCAATAAACTAGTCTCAAAAGTAAATGGATGAATTGGAAAATGTCTTAAATTGAAAAATGGTATCAAGCACTAAAATAAAAATAAAATAATTTCTAAGCTAATAACGGACTCTTAAAACAAGCTACTAAAGAATCATTTCGTACGAAGGTAACGCGTTTGTACAACCTATCTAAACTTGCTTACAATCTAGAACTTTATATAAAGAGTAGTGAAATGCTTGATAAAATATATTATATATTAACGTTATACTGATTATTATTCTTAGTCATGAAAGGTTAGGTTAAAGGAACGCATAAAGTTTATAATATAAATCAGTTTATTCTTTAAATTATTCATATAATTAAGATTTACTGATACAAATACTCGCGTCTCCAAATACTCATTACTGTCCAACGTAATTTCCATATGAATCGTTAAAAACTTCGTACGAAGTTCCATTTTAAAGCGTGTGTATTACTCAGAACTTTGTAAAACGCTTGAATATTTAAGCATGTGAAAACTGGAGTTAATATTTACTTTAATATCATTTCATTTGTACATTCAGATAATTTGTTGTAGAAAATGCTTCGACATGCATAAAATTTTATTTCTCTTAAATATTTTATTTAATTCGAACAGACAATTTATTTGATTTTGATTTATAAAATAGCAAACATGTACATTTTTTGTTTAATCAAATAAAAATTTTCAATTGAAGAATTACAGAATAAAATCATATGTTATATAATCTAAATATCTATTCTCTTTAAAATATAGAATTTTTTGTTAGAAATATTTATTTTAAGAGACATGAGTTAGTAGGAAGAATAAAGTTCCAACAATTTCTATGACTTTTAAGCGTATAAAACTTCATTAGGTTTCTTTTTTTGTAGGCCATATTAGATGTGCTTTTTGTGTACCACATATAATTTTTTGTTATACTATGCATTTCTTTGTTCATTATTTTTTATGCACCATCTATGTTTACATTCCCGGGTACATTTTTTGGCCTTAAATATTCCATGTGTGTTCGACATTTCAAACTTAATCTTGTGAAAGTATCGCAATTTTGCAGTCTCTTAGATAGAATTGGTACAATCTAATGAAGTTTTGCATAGAATTTAAAGTATTTCATGAGATGCAGAGCAGGAAAAATAAACTATCATCTGTAACTGATTCGATGCGAAACAATTTAAAACCTATGCGTGATGCAGAATATGAAAAAGAAGCTGCAATGTTGATTATCTACTGAGATGCATTTCTCGAAAAATACCTGTTATGCTGCAATGAAAAAAGTAATGAAGAACAGGAAAAATAAATGTTGCAATGATTATCTTATAAATTGGAATTATTAGGCTCTTCAGATGACGGTAGTGATGAAGAACAGGAAAAATAAATTGTTGCGATTATTGATTTTTTTTTAATGAATTAAAGCTTTGTTGCTCTTTAGATGAGGAAAGTAATGAAGAACAGGAAACATAAATAGTTGTGGTGATTATCTTATGATTTGGAACTGTTATGCTCTATAAATGACGAAAGTAATGAAGAACTGGAAAAATAAATTGTTATGATGGTTATTTTATGAATTGAAACTTTGTTGTACTGTAGATGACGAAAGTGATGAAGAATAGGAAAAATGAGTTTTCCATGATGAATAACTTATGAATTGGAACTGTTTTACACTTTCGATACCGAAAGTAATGAAGAATGGGAAAAATAAATTGTGATTATTATCGTATGAAATGGACCTTTTATCCTCTATCGATGACAAAAGTGAAGAAGAGAAAAAGTAATTTTTTGATAATTATCTTATGAATCGGAAAAGATACATATAAGGTACTATATTGCAATCTGATATGGACGGGCACATGGATCTGCACAGACATATGGCTGTACATATGATATAGACAATATGATATGGTTAAAAAATAACAGGAAAAAAAATATTAAAGTAATTTGTCTGAAGTGCTTCAGAAGAGAAAAAAGTGATTACATATTATGTTGATTATAAGATGAAGAACAGGAATTGTGAACTGTTTCGTAGATTAAACAGGGAACAATTTTTTTCTGTTTTCTGTTGCGTGATATTTTTTAGCAGATATTAGATGCATTCGCATGGTTGATTTCAAATCTGCAATCGGTTTCTCGCTCGAAGCTACAGAAGTTTTCTAAATGACATTTTCGGTCTGTTTTTTAACGAGATGTATAGGTTTAAAAACATTATATTTAACAAGGTGGTCGTGTAAATGTTGCGACAAACCTCTGGGGTAGTTAGATGAAAACTGCTTAGGGATCCATGCCCTGAAAAGTCTTCATATTCTGCCTGCTAGGGTCTCTTCCCTGCTATGAGCTGTTTCTTCATGTGCTTCTTAACAGATCATAGCAGGGAAGCGAGCCCTAGTCTTATGCGACAACATTTCTGCGTGTGGGTTCCTATGCAGTTTTATTCCTTATGATATGCTCCAACTCCCCTAGACGTTTGTTGCAACATTTACTCGACCCCCTGTTTAGTATATAGCGTTTTTTACTTGTATATTTTAATAAAAAACAGACTAAAATTGAGATTTTAAAAAAAAATTAGTAGCCTTAGGAGCAAAACTAGTTTCAGATTTGCAATCCCTATGTTCACATTAGGTAAAAGATCAAGTATTTGTATAAATGCAACAAATAATTTGTTCCCCATTGTTATCTAAAATTGTAAGACGATTTATTACTAAAAATTAAAACGATGAAAAAGAAACCTCTTCATTACTTGAAAGCGAGCCGTCATAATAAATAATTTATTTAAAGTATTGGTATAATAAATTATTATAAGTGGCTTAACAAAAGTTATACACAATTAAATAAATTTAATTATCTTTGATAGCCATCAATTATTGTTTTTAGTGTTTATTTTGCTAATCATAATCATTATTTTGTTAGTCATAGTCATTATTATCATTAAGTTGCTTGGTTTTATTACATTTTTAAATGTCAGATATCAAAGAAAATTTAAAATTGCATTCATTTTGTTTTGTAATTACATTTTAAACTGCAAAAATATTTTTAGTGTTTAACAAATTTAATTAGTTTTTTTGACACGTGTTGCAAGTTTCATTAAAAAGTTTAAATGATTTCAAAAGAATACTTCTACTAATTATTTTAGATTGAAATTCAAACAATTTCATTAAATTATCTAAACATCTGTGAGAATAATTAAAAGTGAAATTGTACCTTTCCCTTTTGTGTTTAACTCCTATACTTTAAATTTCTAATTTCCTTTTAAAAACTTGCAAAGCAGTATGCATATTAATTAAATTTTCTTTTTTTAAAAAAAAATATTCATACGATCTTTCCAGACGTTAATTCAATTTGGGAATTATATCTTCGGCGCAAAGATGAAATTCAATTTTCCAATTAACGACAAAACCAGCTACATAAATTGCATTTAGTTTCTTATTCTGTGCAAAAACTAGAGAGAGAAAAAAAGGAAAGAAAAACTATCATCAGTAATACAAAAACTTATCTTGGGTATCAGCACTAAAATTAAGTTCTTGGTTTATACTGAAATAAATTCGATTCCATTCACCGAGAAATAATTAAAAAAAACAATGTTTGAAACGATTTTAAAATTAAATTTTCCAGTATAAAATAAGAAACTGGATAAATGATATTTTAAGACTGTACGAGACTTAATTATATAAAATAGGGATACGTAATAGCATTACCTTAATGCATTTTTCATTTTGTTTTAAAGAAAAAAATCCAAGATAATTTATTTTTATGTAATAAAGATATAATAGAGATTTAGCAAATTTACGTTAAATTCCGTACACTCCCATGCAAAAGATCTGAATCAATTGTGCATACTCGAGTTTTTTTTAAAAAAAATCCTACATATCGTTCCTTTTAGTTAGCATAATTTCACAAATATACACGCATGCTGATAATAGCTGTTGAATGCTGTTTTCTGTTAAATCAACCTTCGAATTAACTACATGGCCATGTGATAGGTAGATGAAGAAAAGCTCCAACACAAAATAAAGATAGAGGATTCGTTATTACAAAATGTTAAAACAAACGGTGAGCCTAATAATCGGCTGATTTGATAAATAAAAAAAAATTATCGGTTTAAGATTAAAATTATAGCTGTCTAATTACACTAGATTCATGACAAACTTTTTTTAATACTTATTTTAATGATACAATTTAGTTTGAAGAAGTTTAACTTCCATAATACCCATGTCCATTGTAAATGTTTGTTTTGATTTTTTGGTTGAAGTTAAGATGATATTCCACTATGTTGGCGTTTATAATTTACTGGTTTTCGCAAACTCTCTTATTTTTCTATTTTTAAATTTTTTTACGGCAACCTGCGCATTTCATGAAAATTTATTCAAGTTCACTCGCTCAACATATAAAATTATCATGGATGAGTTTTTTATAATACTTAACTAAAAATAAATTCGTCTTTTAATGTTATCACTCCTTATGATATGTTAATGACAACTATATATTGGAGCAATTATCATAGATTGAAGTCTTTTTTCACCATGTATTAGAATAATTTTTATCGTCTGGAAAATTAAGTTGAATATGGGACAAGAGTATGCAGCACTGCATTACCAATAAAGTGACAAAGAAATTATCAGAGTCTTGGAATGGATTGATGTTTGTTCTATGCTAGCAAATTTCAATTTTGTTACTTGGAAATCCTTAACAAATGAAATGCTAATTCACTAAAAAGGCTCAAGTTTCACATTTTAACTATTTTTTTTTAATGTATCAAAAAAAATTGTCCTATAATTTGAGTTACAATTTGTGAAATATGCAGAAAAAAGACTAAATATGTTAGCCAATTTTGCAGTCTCATTTTGTTTTTGAGTTGCAAAATAAAATGTAAGCAGATTCGATGGCACGCAGGAGCACAAGTTTTTTCTTTAGCAGCTTTCCTAAAAGATATGATTTGTTCTTTAAATTCAAAGTTATGCAAAACAACAAAATAATTCAAACCCACATGCGAACTAATTTATAATGCAATAAACTAAGTAAATAAAATAGTGGTTAAAAATGGGGGTATCTACTATGATGAGTATTGTGTTAGAGTTTTGATGTATTATTTTTTTTCCTTGCAAGTACATATAAAAACGAAAAATTAATGTAATGATGTTATTACGCTAAATCAAATTCGACTTCGAAGTTAAATAATGCATAATTTTCATTTAATATAGATGCATCATTCCCGCAGTCCCCCATTGTAGGCCAGAGAAGACATAGAAGTTAAGACTCCCGGATGCGTGATCGACAGCATTATGGTGGCATTGTATTGCGATCAAACCACTGTAACTGTTTCAAATGTTCTAAAGTTCATCTGAAGTTGTCTGGGTTTAACACTTGGGATCAAATACTATTCCTACACAATAATAGCTCATTTTTCAAAATTATTGAACCATCACAGCTCCTTCAAAAATATGACATTTTATTCTAAATCGAAATTCCAATGACACTTTATCACCATATTTTGATTCTAATGTCGAAACATCATTATTTTTATTTAAGTGTCAAAAACAACCTTAATATTATTTCAATTCAAATGTCAAAAACTACCTCAATATTATTTAAATGTAAAAAAACAACTCAACACTATTTCGATTTAAATGTCAAAAACAACCTCAATATTATTTCAATTAAAAAGTCAAAAACAACCTCAATATTCTTTCGATTCAAATGTCAAAAATAACTCCAGTATTATTTTGATTCAAATGTCAAAAATAACTTCAATATTATTTCTTTTCAAATGTCAAAAACAACCTCAATATTACTTCGATTCATATGTCAAAAACAATCTCAATACTATTTTGACTTAAATGTCACAAACAACCTCAATATTATTTTGATTCAAATGTCAAAAATAATCCTGATACTGTAACTTAGTTAATATTTTATTATTTTATGTTTAATATTTGTCGTTGCATCTCAGCAAAGGAACTTTTTCCTTCGAGAATTTTTCTTTACCATGAGTATACTCTCAGACCAAAACAAGTCTTTCATTATTCAGCTGAAAAGCTACGCTTCAACTTCAAAGAACTCTCCAAAAACATAAAAAGAAGGAAATATTCCACTTTCAATGTTGTCGAAAACGTGCGGATATTTGAAATGTTGGAACACATTCACATATAGAAAATTTCTTCTCTACCTTTTCGTATTTGAATTTCTTATACCGTCACAAAGAAAGTATAAATCGTCGCACAAATACTAAGAAAGCGGCTGTTTATTTTGTAATATACTTAAAATATATCCCATCACATTGTTTACATTCTCGCTTTTTTATGTTACCAGCCGTGATTTATTTGCATAATGCGAGTAAGACTAAGAAGATACACTTATGGACAATATTATTATTAACATTAGAAATTACTTATTAAATTACAGAATAAGTTTCCGAAATTAAAATCCGTTAAGTTCTGACTATTATATTAAAAAAATAAGCAATTGAGTAATGAACTAAAACTAAATAATACATACAAGCGCAAAAGCTAATCAATGCGGAAATTTATTTACCATCTTTTAGATTGCCTTTGCTGATTTTGTGCTATTAACGATTATAGGAAAATAATCAAACTATTACGCCATTATAGCATCATACTTCCACATTCATTTATTCACTTTATACAAAAATATCCGCATCCCTTTATATCACTATCTTTCCGAAATTTCACCGATATAAAACAGATGGTACAAGTGTCAGTAATTTGGCCTGTTTAGCAGGTTCACCAGGCTCGAATAATGCGATGATTGTATGATTTTTCACTCGCACATTTTATTTCTTTACTACTACTGATTGATTGAATATTGATTTCGTGATAAAAAAAGTGGAGCCATCCTTAGAGCTTTCATCTGTAAAATTTTTGGGCTTATTTTTCACAATAAAATAACCGTTTTACTTTATTTACTATTATCGAAAACGGCTATTATTTTACAGTTATTATTAAAATAATTAGTTAACGACTTAATTATTTTACAGCTTTCAAGCAATATATCACAATCCAACTATAAAATAAGTAACAGCTTGAACAATTAGACCTTGAACTGGATTTTAATCATTATTAAAATCAAATTATTAGTTTTCGAATTAGTTTGAATAATAGTTGTAAAAGATAAATTAAATAAGTAAAGACTGTTTTGAATAAACATAAACGAAAATATAAATTAAATGAAACAAATCTAGGAAAATAATTATTTAGAAGACGCAATTATTTTATAAAGAAAGTATCTTTTCTTCTTTTTTCCCAGAACTAAATTGTTGCCATATGATAATTCCTTAGGACTAAAACTTCTTAGAATTCTCTTGTGGATTAAATTAAGGGTTTCCGAGACAACTCAACTCTACTCTTCGACCGTCTCATTACTGAGAATTATTTCTTGTTTTCTGCTTCTCTTTATCGGTAATCTTCGCTTGTTATTCAAACAATCCCAAAAAAAGAATACGGAGATGTCGCTCAGGTGGGCTATTAAAATAAGCAGCGAAATAATGAGGTTAAAATCCTAAATCTGAACGATGGCTAAACGGGGATTAAAAATAAAATTTTAAAAGATTGCAGAATGATAAAATGACGTTTAGAGTTTTAGAATTGGCTAATGAAGGATATATTTGGTAATGATATTTAATCCTTAGTAATAATGATGGGCTTTAATGTAAAATATGTCATGTTTTTATTGAATATTGAAACAATTAAAATTAAAATAAAACACAGTATTGATAAATATTTGTCTATTTATGGTAATGTTAATTTGCGTAGTTTGAAAAAATTATTTTCAGTTATAATTAAATCTTTGCATGGCATAAGAAGTAAGCTTAAGCTTTTTTAAATCAGGGATAAATCTTTTCATAAAGATTACCGAATATATAATGATTCTTATGGTTAATTGCAATCTGTTGCCGCAGATTAATTTAAAATTTACACTGTTTTTATTGATAGAAACATTTGGTAATGATATTTAATCGTTAGTAATAATGATGTATTAATTTAAAATATGCCATGTTTGTGTGGAAGAAAAAAAGAACTAAAATCAAAATAAAACGGAGTACTGATAAATACATGTCGAGTCATGGTGAAGGATAATTTGCGAATAGCTTAGAAAATTCCTTTGAGTAATAATTATATCGTTTTTATGACATAAGAAGAAACTTTAAACTTTTTTTAAATATTAGATAAACATTTTCATGAGAATAACAGAATATATATATTGCATTTTTATAGTTAACTGCAATGTATTCTGCAGATTAATTTAAATATTTCACTGTTTTTGATGATGGATACATTTAGTAATGATATTTAATCGTTAGAATTAATGATAAGTTTTAATGTAAGACATGCCATGCTTTTTTTTAAAAGATTGAAATTTAAGCCAATTAAAATTAAAATAAAACAAAGCAGTGATAAAAGTAAATCTAGTCCTTATATTCATTGATAAAGGTCATTGTATATAAAGGTAAATTTTGCAGTGTTTTTAAATGTAACCTTTTCAATAAATAAATATCTGTTACAACACTTTTTTCTCCATTAGCTAGGTGCTAGAAAGTTTAAAGTTCGGTTGACTTACATTTTTCTCTTGCATCGAATAATCATCATCACGCGTGCTGCAAACGCCAAGGTACGAAAGAGCCCACGACCCAGTTTATGCGTCTGCAATAAATTAAACAGCTGCTTGTCCTTTGACCAGAGATAGGTACAAATTTCACCTATTATCTTCGCCTATTTCTGTGGGTGTGTTTCTTTTTTACTATACTTTTTCACTTGTTTAGCTCATAGGCTAACATTTGACAATCCTTTTAACACACTATTCTATACAGATTTTTGTCTGTGTATTGCCATTATAGGCATTATATTGACGAAGTCTGGTTACCCAGCTTATGACAAAATCTCGTTAGATCAATTCTAATATGTGCATCTAAATCTGAAATTCAGCTAAAATGTACGTCTAAAAAGATGATGGACACTAAAGTCTGATGGACACTAACTCCATTTTGGCCTTAGATCCGATTGAAAATTTTGTCTGTGATGTGCATAAAAAGTCTCTTTAGAACAGTGCTAAAATGTACATCTAACTCAGAAATTACACTAAAATGTATATCGAAACTAAAAACTCATCTAAAATGTACTTTTAAAAAGAAGTATGGAATACTGTTTGGCCAATGTTATCACTTGTGACCATTTTGGCTTTAAGATACGAGTCTGATTTTCGTCTGTGACCTGCTTTTATTTCCAATACATTTCTCGAAGTCTGGTTCCCAGTTAAAGTTCCATTAGAACACTGCTTAAAAATACATTTAAACTCTAATAATTTTATTATTCGCTAAAATATCGAAAGAAAACTTACCAATTTTCAAATTATCATATTTTCATATATGTTTCTTAGTATTGACTTTATAAAAGTCTCTTTCATTATCATTATTTTTCATTTCTCTTTATTTTATGAAAATTTTAAATTGGCCTATAACTTTTGAAAAAGCACGTATTCAGTATTTTAAAGAAAGGACTGTAGCATTTTGTAAATAAACCACCTCTATTTTTGTTTTCTTGATAAAGAAATACGAAGATTAAGTACCAATAGGAATATTATACCAAATTGTACGAAACATTTTTTGATATTTGTTACATCATCTCATAACATATTGAAAGCAAGAATTCTCGCAACAGCCCATTGTGGTCTCTGGATGGGGTGTTGGAGATTAAAGCTCCACTATTTCGTAACCATCAATATTGTGGCAATGTGATCTACAATGCGCAATGACCTCCTTTGCTTCCCTGGCAAGCTAATAGCCATACTGGTACCCGGGGAACAACTTCTAGTTATTCATCGTGACAGCTCACTGCCTGAATAGAGTTAATTTTTTTTCACAGCAAAAGTGGCAAAAAATCGACAGAAGTGGCCAATTCTCGTGGACATTATAAAATATTTTTTCAAGTCAAATAATATCTTCTGTGAGAAGTAAAGCCTCAAAATTTAGAAATTTTGAATAACGATACCAATACTGGCACTACTTTCAGTGAGGTTACGAAAGTCATATTTCTGGGTTAGGAAATGACATTTAAGTCAAAAGCTAACTTATAATCCCAGAAATGCAAATTAAATAACCTAAAGAGGATAGCAATGCTTCCTCTGGAAATTGAATACCTGGATTGTGTTACATACTTACATTTATACACACCATGTATTTACATAACGCATACATTTACATTGTACATACGTATAGACATAATTAACTGTACAGTGCGCAAAACAGCGGACCACCTTAAAGAATTTTTGATCTTATGACCGAATCTTCATGTTCTGGGACTCATTCTGAATAGTTTGGAGAGGTACAAGAGGTCAAATATACTAATTAATTAGTTTCAAACGATATTTTAAGTTACAATATAGGATATAAAAACGTTATTTCTCTGAATAACCAAACATTTTTTTTCTCGACGGATTCGGATTTCTGAGCCCTTTACTGTGATACGGTGAAATTTTTTCGCAACCTTGATACGGAATTAAATTTAATCATTTTTGACTTTAAGTACAACCATGGTATCGTGTATTAAGAAATTCGAATCAGTGGAAAATTGCTCAATTTAGTACCATATTAGAACTGCACCAAAATTAAACGTTTTACTGTTCAACACGCTCTAAATTTTTTAACGTTTTAGTGTTATTTGATCAGAAAGCTTGAATGTTGTTCTCCTACTCACCGGGTGCTACATTTTGGGAAATAAAATTTCTTGTCTCGCAGGGGTGTTCATCACCTTTCCAGCACAGATTGATAGGAATGTTTCCAGTATATCCAGATATGTAATTGGGATATCTCTTATGCGCATTCCATTCTCCACCACACCTACCCCCACAAATACTGTGTCTGTGAAAATGGTGCTGGCATTCCCTGCAACATACCTCGTCCATATTTCATTTACAGGTGTTCATATCTGTTAAATAAATAACATTCAATACACTAATTTCACTCATGTGACAGATAGATATACATTAACTTATTTCCTCAAGCATTGCCTTTTTATTAAACAAGTTAGACAATTATTGGAAAAAATCAATCATAAATACAGGGTGTTCCAAAATTCTCTTTACAACTTCAAAAATTCATAACTTCGAAAATAAACAAGATATTTATATTTTGTCTTTTGCATGCATTACTGCAACTAATAAAGTTTTTTTTCAGTACACTTCAACATGCGCACCATTGGTGGCCCTAAGCACTTCCAGTCTGTAAGATAATTTGTAAGGTAAGTTGTAAAGATAATTTTGGAACACCCTTTATATTATTTTTGATATAAGTACATATTTAACTCAGTATAAATACTGTTGCGTAGAACATAGCATGCATTCAATTAGTTGATGTACCATATATTAAACATATCATATGAAAGGGTAAGAAATTTTGTCGACATCCTACTTTTCATATAAATTGTACGTTTTCAATATACAATTATTTTAAAACTTATGTAAATTCCTTTTAATTTGAATAGTCTCTGTTTAACCCTTTATAGTACTCCCTGTTTTTTTTCTAGTAATATTATGCTATTTTTGGGATGGGAATTGATTTATAAAAAGAAACTCATTTTACTTATTACCGAAAATTATTATGATTTTTAAGTCCATTTTTACTGCTTGAAGAGAGTAGGATTTTCAGAATTTTACCTACTGTAAAGAATTGTTCATAAATTTGAACTTCTGTGCTTATAAATAACCAAGTTCATAAATTATGTAATTATAACTACAAATAAACTCGATAGAAAATTATCAAATAAGGGAACGCAAAACTCACAAGATAAAATAGCTCCCCAGTGATGGCATCTTTTCTTAACCCCACAAAACCTTTATAGTGGCTCATAAGGGAAAAAAAAGCAAAGCCATTCATTCAATTTCTTTTTGTATTTTCTAAAGTTATTAACTTCCACACAAGCTATAGGGAGGAAAATAGTTTTTCATCGATATTTAAAAATTTATTAAGGGTTAATATAGTGATCGCAATACACCATTTTCATAACGCGTTATATTGATATATCATATTGATATTCTAATATCATATTGATATTGATGCACATCGTACATATTATGCATCAAAAATAACAATTTTTATTAACTTCGTCCCCCATATGATTATTATACATTTTAAATTCGCGATTCTTTTAAAATATGTAAACTTAACGTGATATGTAAACTTGACTTAATATGTTTGAACTCATGTGAACTTGACGACTCTCTGTTTAAGATTAGGGTTATACCGAGTGTCCTAAGGATAAATCACCAAATCCATCAAGAAATAGAGCTTCTGACTAAAAGAACTAAAAACCATTCCATGTTATATTTCCAATAACTATTCAAACTGAAATAGTTATATGGGCATCTGTTTAACTATTTATAGACAGCACCATGCTGTTTCAAAAAATGGTGTTAAATTTTGCTTCTTCATTAAGTTCTCCATCCGTAAAAAAAGTTTTGCAACTTAGTGAGAATAAAGGCTTATTTCCTATGCAGAACGCCGCAGTAAACCGTACAGTTCTATCTCTTTTATTTTTCTTAATGAATTTTTCAAATCATCGGCCATCATCGGAACGCATAATAATTCGATTTTGCTATTTTAGCATTACCCATTACATAAAAGCTATTTATGGCGCCATTTTTTAAAAAAATTTAAAACTTTAAGTAATTAAAAACGATTAAAGTGATCTTTTTATTTTGAAGCATTTCTCAAAATTTAATAAACATTACAAGGTTCATTTCTAAAATGAAGAAAAACCTTGAGAAACAAGTGCTAAATAACGTAATTTTTTGAATATCATTAAATATCCATAATAATTCAATATTTATTAGGAAAAAAATAAGAAGATACACACGTGGAGCATTAATGACGAAAAAAATTGCCAACGAGTGGAAACTGGAGAACTATTTTTAAATCGACATCTGTTTTATTTAGTGTGCCTTTGTCACCTTGTGTCCAGTAATGATCGTTTGCTCTATGTTTATTACGCGTATTTAACATCTGTTCTTATACAAAAAAAAAATTGCAATTTTTTATAACTTTTTACAGTATTTAATCACGATAAGTCCGATTTTTAAAGAACATAAATTCAATGTTTATAATTAGCAAAAAGGCTGTTTAATCATTTTTTTTTACCATCATCCCTGCTAAGAATAATCTAAAAAACAGCCCGTGATTGTTAACACGCGTATTCAATATCTGTTACCATGCCGAAAATACCGAAAATATCTGTTACCATGCCGAAGTCCGAATTTTAAGGAATATTGCTGCAATATTTATGATTAGCAAAAATATTATTTAATCAATTTATTTATCTTCTTTCGAATTATGAATAAACTAAAAACCTGACCGTGATTAAAGTCTAAATAGAAATGAAAAGCCGTGAAAAAGACATTTGCATTTGGAAGCCTTTTAAAATCTTAGTTGCCAAAAGAAACAAAGTTAGCGACTGAGTATTCTACCAGAGCTACCGTTTCATATGCAAATTTCATGCCAAACACAAACTCGTTGCTGTTTCAACGTGGCAAATTATATCAGACAAACAGGATTATCTAGTACTGAGCTTTTACTGTCAGTGATAATACCTTACGTTACATCGAAAAACTGCTATTGCATTTTCCATTTTCAAAGTTTTGTGTGTATCTCATTATATCCGGTTAAAGTAATTTGGTAATTACTTTATCCGTATAAATTTAGTAATTTGGTTAGATGAAAGTGTAATTAACGTAATTTAATGTCCCTTTATATTGAAATCATGGTACAGTAAAACTATTTATAATTACATACATTGTGTGATGCAAAACTTCAACTGATTGTGAGTGATAAGATTTTAGTTGTCCGTTAAAATAGATCAAAATTTATTATTTGATATCGACTTATTATCATTAGTTTGAATAATAAGACAATATGTTTATTCAATTAATTAGAGCTCTGATTTAAAATATTAGAATAATTAAAATATTCGACATTAAAAAAGTCTCCTACTTTAAGTAATGTTTTTGTTACTTAAATTAAATTACTATTTTATAGAGTCAAATCTACATATTTTGCAGAATGTTCAAGCTTCGAAAAATTAAAATGAATCGTAAGTACATAGGTTAATTATACATTTTTTAAAAAAAAGAATCAAAATATTATAAATATTAAAATTCCATGAAAAACGGAGAAAGAGACTTAATATTTTGCAGCATCGCTTTTAGCTTTGATCACTGCATATAAATGATCTTGAATGGAATAAGCAAGTTTTTGGCAATCTTCTTTGTTTACATTAGCTTAAGTAGACTTAATGTTCTGCACTAGCTCAGCTTTGTTCATAGGAAAAACTTCCTTTAGTTTCCTTCTTTTCTATATACCGCATACATTTTCAATTAGATAAAGATCTGATGAATCAGCTGGCCACAGTAGCACTGAAGTTTCGCTTTCCTCGGGCCAGATTTTAGTTCATTTTGATGTATGAGGCGAAGCTAAATCTTGTTGGAAAATAAAATCATCCTCAAACAAGTCTTCTGATAATGAAATCATTCAGAAAATATCATGATATATATATATATATGAATTAACTTTTTCTTTGAGGTTGCAGTCTTCCAGGTCTATTTACCCTCATGCCAAATACCAAATTAAAAATATCAGAATAGTTTAAATTAACCAAAATTATTGTGTAACTAAAATGTCCAGCTAAAAATAATTTTTTTTCTACTATGTATAAAAATAGGCCGGGATAGCCAGGTCGGTAGGGCACTGGGCCCATGTCCGAGAGTTCGTGGGTTCGAACCCCGCCGGCCGAAGACTCCCTGAGTAGTAAAAGTGACTGATGCACGTTAAATCTGTCGAGTCGCAAAAGTCCTCCATGCTCCCATAACCTCAGGGGGTACTGGATTGGAGATTGATTGTTCACTGATTCAGGTCAAAATTACGATCTGTGGATGAATGAATGGATGTATGAATGGGTCCGCCCTATAAAACGGGTGTGACGTTTGGTGTGGCAGAAGTCGCATTCTTGGCCATAGATGGCGCCACTGAAAAACAAGAAACGCACACTCTGCCTTAAATATGCTCTGTTTCACCAAGCAGGCTTGCCTGTGTGGCAAGAGGCATTAGAACCAACCACCAACCAACCAATGTATAACAATTTTGTTACAAAAGAACAAAACAAAAAACCGAAGTAAGTTACAAAATATTTTGAAAAACCCATGAAAAAACCTAGCATAAAAAGCAATATTAAAAACTTTAAAACTTGTTTGGATGCCTGAAAAATTAAGAATTAAGTTGGCGAAAAATTAGGTAGATAAAAGGTTGCTATTCAAAACACTTCCAAATACTTTAATTTGGCAATTAAACTAATTTGTTCTTTTTCATGAGCCGTACCATCACACTAGCTGCCTATTTTTCAGAACGTTGCAGACGTTCCTTATCAGGGCTCGAAAAACAGCCCGTTCGCCCGTCCACGGCGGTCATAAATTCCCCGCGCACAATGTATTTCTCGAATCCGATGTCCGCGTGGATGGCCATTTTCCCGTTAATGTTCGTGATACATTTTCAATTTTTTTTTATTTTACAAGAGTCTAGCACCTTACTTCTAAAATGACCCTCTAATCTAGAAATACAGGAACATACTTGGCATGGTGGAATTGATATTTTCTCTATCTGGGAGTACTGCAGCGGTCAAAAGGGACTTTTCAGCAATGAAAAAAAAACACATTACGTACTGGTCTTAAACAAGAAGCGTTAAACGCAATTATGAACATCTACCTAAATGGAAAACCCCTTTCAGATTTCGGTGCAGAAACCTCTGTAAATCATTGGTTTGATTGGGGAACTGGCAAACGTCATATTTGATTCATTTAAAAAACGAAGTACCCACGGATAAATTGACATTCCATATAACTTGATCTTTGTCATTTAAACTATTTCATAAAAGAAATACTGGGTTATTATTAGCAACCTAGTACTTCTTTTATTACTGTATAATGTAATCCTTATATTTGTAATCCTAGTGACTCCTAATTCATTGTACAATTTATATAAAAGTTTGTAATAAATAAGAGAAAATTATATTTTTATTTATTTAGAAGCTACGGGTTAGTTTCAAAGGAGGACGGGTACATTGTTGAACAAGTCGTCCTCGGGGACGGGTAAAATTTCTGAGTTTTTTTAGCCCTGTTCATTATTATATGCTTCTTATTTCATCTTCCAAATTTCAAAGCCTTGATTCGTCACTAAATAATATCCTTTCCCAATCCTGCGAGTCACACAACAATCCTGTTTTGCACCATCTCATTTTTGCAAGCTTTTGATTAACAGTCATAAGTAGTTATGTTTTGGAACACAATTTAATTACTTAATTGATTGGAACACAATTTAATTACTTAATTGATTGGAACACAATTTAATTACTTAACTTAAATTGATGAAGACATCTGAATGGCGTCCATTTAGAAACATCAGTTTTTCTTTCTTTCCATTTCCGATGTAAATATCGTACACCCCGGAAACAACTTTTTTAACCATAGCCTTCATTTTTCTGTCATCTCTGGCCATTTTTTTTTTGTTTTTGTTTTTGTTTTCGTCGACAATTGCAACGCTTATTGTTCTGAACGTCCCCTTTTCCCGATATTGCTTGTTGTAAGATTCTGCTAATGCTTGATTAGGAGCAATTCAAATAGTTAGTTATATATTGTTGATTTTTACCATGTTGATGTAAGTCATCAACTCGTAGTTTTAGTGATTCTGGAATATCACATACGCATTTCATTTTTAAAAAAAACTCCAAACATAAAATACAAAAAAAATTTCTTTTTAAAATGATCACCTGCAATAAATCTAACACTCTTACGAGATTGCTCATAAAATTTTCAAATACAAATATTATTGTATTGTATTCTAATAATTTGGTCCAATTAAATATTATAATAATTAAAAAAAACAATTATAATATTTGAAATTATTATCTTTTTTGAAAAATGAACACATTTTAAGTTAGTGTCACAATTTGATTGGAAATAAATTCCTTAAAACATATAGTTTGCATGCATGCATGGATTATTCTAACATTTTGAATCCGAGTCGTACTACATAATATGATATTTTCATTTAACAGAGTGTAACAAATAAGTTACTGATTCTAATTAAAAACTAAAACTATTTAAAGTTAGTCCTTTTGATAAATTTTAATTCCAAACATTTCAAAGCAAACTTTTGAATAGCTTTTGTAAAACAATCGCTATATTGAATTTAAGCAAAAAATAATAAATAAAGTTTAAATTGTCACACAGTTATAGCTTAATTTAATCAAAATGTAAAATTAAAAAACATTTTTGGTTAATAGTGTTTATACATTTCATCTTGAAGTTTCCAACGGAAATTTAAGTGATACGAGGTAAAATATCTAAATATTTTGAATACCCAATAAGCAATTAACGGAAAAAGAATTAAAATAAACAATTGAAGGAAATAAACGGATTAAGAACATCAAAGCCTCTTTCGTATCTTAAAAATTAAGAGTTAAGTAAGCGAAAAATTTAGCATATGAAAGGCTGGTATTCAAAACACCTCCAAGTAATTTAATTAGATAATAAAACTAATTTGGTATTTTTAATCCTGATTTTCTCAATAGTTATTGATAAAGTTTTTGTTTGTTTCCCCATTTAAACAATATCTTCCGTATTTAAATAATATCCAGATAAGTAGATTTTCTTTTCATCTTCAGGTTTAAAAAAAAATTAAAACAGATTACAGGGTTGCCACAGACTACTAAAATGCGACCATTTGCTACTATTTTCGGCCTTTGGTGACTATGGCGACTTTTTTTGCCTGAAAGGGCTAAAAAAGCAATTAATTTCAGGAATAGGCGACTATTGGGAGACTTTTTTATTCTTAGCGAAGTTTTTTCGCAAAAATGAACGTTACTTTTCAGTCCCCTCACTAACACGTACTTACTGCCACCTACCATATGCGTAGTGCAGTTAAAACAAATAATTTTTTTAAAAATTAAATTAAGAGTTTGGTAATGTTTTGACGCTTTTTAATAATTTAACAATAGTACTTAAAGTATTTTTTTAAAAAATTTTTATTAAAATTCTTTCGATACTTGTCTTTTTTATAATTTTTTAGATAGTCAGTATCATTTTTAAGCAAATAAATCTTTAGTCGATTTTATTCTCAAAAAAGAAACTAAAGAAGAAAAAATATTTTTACATTTATTAAGTGCAGAATTTGACCATTAGTCAATACTACTTTCTATTATTTTAAATAATTAAATAAAAGAGGGTCTAATAATGTTTCAAAAGCAAGGTTTTTTTTTCAATAAATAATTTTAAAAAAATATTTTTTTCTTCAAAAGTGAACATTTCTTTGGTTTGTTTTCTACTTTCGTTTTTTTTTTCTTTTAATTTTTAATGCATGTATGTAAAATATTTTGTATAGTGTTATTTTTAAACCAATAAATCATTTTTAATTTAAGAATAATGAAATAAAACTTGGGTTTGCTTTTACTTTGACTTCTTTATTATTTTAATTGAAAATATTAAGCATTGATAATGATGTCATAGTGGAATATGTTTAGAATTAGTATTTTTTTTGGTAATAGATTTATTTCTTTTTATTTATTTTTGATTGATTTAAAGATCTGCCATAGGTAATTTTTGAACATATGCTAAGTTGCGATACATCGCTATATCGCGATGTATCACGATTTAAAATTTCTGACATCACCCAGTCCTAATCATAGTATATGACAAATAAGCCATAATTTTAGTTATTTGGCTAATATTTTTGATAAATTTTTGACCCTGTTCAGGCGACTATTTTCGTAGCTTTAGGCAACTATTTTCCTTCTTGAGGCTACTTAAAGCAACTATTTGTGTTCCTTTTCTGTTGCGGCAACCTTGCAGATATTAAGATAGGCGAGAGAGGAACATCCTGTATGAAACATTTAACACAGAAATAAATCATAAAACCAATGTGCAGCAAAAAAAAAAATTCTATGACTTGACTTAGTTTATGAACCACTGATTTATAAGTTGCTAAATTCCTCAATTGTAAGATAATTTTCACTCACAACGCTGCAGTCATTCAGAAGAGAATATACGACTCTTTATTTAATCTTTAATATTTCTTTGTAAAAAGTACTGTTGCTTTAACCATTGTGTAACAAAGAGTATCATTTTCTTTTTCTTACAAGCATCAACTATAATTAGTACGATCATAACATAGATACAAATAATATATCATACAGAGAGACAAGAATTAACTTTTTTTGAAATAAAGATGATACAAATAACAGCTTATTACTAGCATTTGTCATTTTTTTAGACTAAGTGGCTATTCAACTCAGTAGACAAATAAACCTGGAAAATAAAGGCTGAGAAATAGAAACAAATTATCTCTAACTATAATTCATCCCCCTCTAACTATAAGAAATTTTTTTTGTAAGTTACAATTTCCTAGACAATCAATTTTTCTGTGTTAAGATCTTTCATTATACAATTGAAGATATCAAAAATGAAGTCTATTATGGTTGCAAAATAGTTTGTTAAACATATACGGTACATAACAGGTATTATTAAATTGTGTTGCAGATAGTGCTAAATAGTATTGATAGAAAAAAATTCATATAGTTTACAATCTTTTCCTTTGTACTATTATTGTTAAATAAATAGCAATAAAAGATTTGTTATGAACTAATATTTTTTCCAAACTTGGATATAAAGTTAGTTTAGGCAACTGATGTTTTATCAATTATTAATAAATTAACCCAATGAAACTATTAATAAATTCAATCTATAAGTTTATTGGTAAACCCATTGTAGAGTAATTAATAAGTAAAAATAACTATATTTTTTGAATGAATGCAACTATTTATCTTATTTTACTTAATTTATTTTTGGTTAATGACCATTGTGCTGGTTTATTTTTATTAAAATAGTGAATAATTAAACCTACTTGCGTTCGGCTAACAAAAAATACTTAAAATGTTCTGTTAATAATATATATATATTTTAAAAACGAGCAAATAATACTTTTCTGTTTACAATTTTAGAGACAATATCATTTTCCAAATTTCTCTGTTTTTTTATTATAAATTAAAATTTTGTATCGTCAAAAAAAAGGTTTCGTTCCGTAAAAAAGTTTTTGGAACTAATGCCAAGCAAACAATGAGGTGAAACACCGGTACTTTTCGTTTATCCTGGTGCAAATAAATTCAGCTATTTTTTATTAATTTTTATACATATTTTTATTTTTATTTATTTATTTAAAATACGCATGCACAAAAAATTAAATAAAAAATTACATCCAGGAAAAAAGGTAATCACTCTTTAAAAGCTACTAAGGCTTAATAAATATAAACTTAAAATATACAAACTACTTTCTACTTTAAACACTAGTAGCTATCCGTTTTTTATTGCTAATATTTCGGATCTCCATTCAAAATGGAAGGCCAAACAAATACATGTATAAAATAAATATTGTTTCAAATGTGTACAGATAAAAATATCTTGCTCATAACAACACATATTTAAAAAAGAAAAATTTGGTTGAAGTGTAGAATCGGGGCCCCTCTGATATTTGCTGATTTGAAAACATGCCTATGTATATACATATGAAAATAAACCAAGAACCAACCACATAACGGTAAATAGAAATTGTGGTAACCCGATGCTGTCGTCATTAAAAGCAGAGACAACAAGAAAAGAATATCATGGTAATCAGAAACTGAGTTTCAGAAAAATTTTACAACTAAAATTTGTTATCAAACCAAGAGGACCCTAATTATACACTTTAACCAAAATTTTGTTCAGTTATTTCATTTATTTATTTTTTTGTTAAGCTACAGAGACGCTTAGGGGTGGATCCTAGAATAGCCCAACCAGTGGTGATTTTTTAAAATTTCGCCGAGCAGGTTTTTGAAATCTCGCCAAACTAGGTTTTCGGAGGATATTTGGGTGAGATTATTTTGAACGTCCGATCACAGTCATCAAAATTCTTGAACCTCATTGGTTATTTGATATATATGTTACCGTTAAAGTATATAATGCAGTTATTTCATAGAATATCTAGTTATTCCATGAAATAACTGATCGTGTCCGTTAAAGTGTGTAATATGTTANTTCTTCTCTTTTTATTGTTCTCAATCTTGTAATTGGATATAATTGACAAAGTCTTTTTATTAGGGTTGTCTTCTTTGAGTAGGCGAAAAATGTACTGACAAAAGTCATCTCTGTTCTGTTTTTCACAAATCTGTGATTCACGGCTTGCAGTAACAGTTACACAAATAGCTGGTTTTGGATAACGTGAGAGATGATCGGCAATAACATTTTCTTTTCCAGGTCGATGAATTGTTGTAAAGTCAAATTGTGCAAAATCCACCAAATATCGAGCGAATATCCGATTGAGAGATGATTTCGTAACAACATATGCAGTCGTATAGTTGTCTGTTATCAGCTGAAATTTGTGACCATTAAGATATAGACGGAATTTTTCAGTAAGTGCCCAGTGTACAGCAGCACACTCCAGCTCGTTGCTGTGGTAGCGTGTTTCAGCATCTTTTAAAGTCCATGATGCATACTCAATGATACATCGTTTTCCATTTTGCTCTTGAGATAAACATGCACCTAGTCCTGAATAAGATGCATCAGTTTCTACAATGGTTGGTAGTCCTTGTTTGAAGTACGCAAGAATAGGAGCGGTAGTGATCTTGGTTTTCAAAGTCTCGAATGTTCGATGTTCGTCATCAGTTAAAGTTCTTTTCGCATTACTTATTTTCTTTTCTAATCCTTTAAGAATATTTGTGAGCGGTTTTGCAACAACAGCATAATTTCGAATGTGCTTTCTAAACTGATTGGCAAATCCTAGGAAACTGCGGACTTCATGAATTATTTTTAGAGTAGAGTAAAGTTCAACTGCTGCTGTGTGTTCTGGATCAGGGCGTTCGCCATCTTGGGAAAGAATTCGACCAAAAAGAAAAATTTCTGATACAGCAAATTGCGACTTTCCTGGAATTAGCTTGAATCCGGCTTTACGAGTAGCTTGAAAAATATTGTAAATAACTTTAAGGTGGTAATCAAAATTATCATGTGAAGTTGAAATGTCGTCAATATATGAATTTACATTATGTTCAGCAAGGTGGTCGTATGCACATTTTATTGCTCTTGTCATCGTAGATGGGCCGTTAGTGACACCAAATGGCATTCGAAGAAATTCGTTATGTCCGTCAGATGTTACAAAACCAGTTTTGTAGACGTCAAATTCTCTGATGCAAATAGTATTGAATGAGGTTTTTACATCCATTTTAGAATTAAAGCGTTTTCCTACTGTTCGTTTAATCACATCTTCCATCTGGTCGATTGGGTGCGGATCAATCTTGGTGATGGAGTTGATAGTGCGTGAGAAATCTACAACAACTCGTCTTGGAGTGCTTTCATGGAAGGGCTGCTCAACGATGAAAGCAGGGCGGCGTAAGGTGAGTTAGAAAGACGACAAATTCCTTTTTTCAACCATTTTTGAATTTGAGTGTTCAAAAACTGGCGATCTGGTTTTGTTAGGCGATATGGTCGACAACGGATAGGCTTGTCATGTTGCAATTCTATTTTGAATTCCACATACGGACATAGTCCAATATTGTCATCGTCAGAATAAAATATGTCTGCAAATTGTCCGATTATAGCATCAAGTTGGGTTTGCTGAAGCTCAGATAGTCCTGCAGATTTTGGAATAAGTTCAATTTGAGGAGGATGTTTACTTGGTTTAACAACGTCGTCTAATGATGGTACTGAGAGTTCACTGGAAGCAATGCAGTTAATGCTAGGTTTCGTAGAATGAACACATTCGTATAGATGGAGTGCAGACGGCGTAGAAATACATATTGAACCATTAGAGTCGCAAGTGCATCTAGCTTGTACTTGGTGTTGCCAAACAAATACCAAAATGAGCGAAAATGGAAGTTCGGAGCAAATTCCAACCTTGGTCATTAGATGATCAATGTTTCCAACCTTGATGTTTAAAGAAATCCATCCAATAGGGTTTATTAAATGGTCGACGACTTGAAACTGTCCATCAGTCCATGGATGAATAACAGCATTAATAGGAACGCAAGAATATTGAATGACGGTAATGTCTGCACACGGATCACAGAGGGCTTGAATTTCTGTATTATTGTCAATCGTAACAGGTATTAAGGCACGCTTATTTGTCTGAGTTTTAATACAATTTATGGAATGATCATTTTCATTTGCAGGCTCATATCTTGTGGGTGGACTGTTGCGATTTGTGTTGCGACGTAAATTTGGATAATTTGAACAGGTGGAGCTGCGTGGTTCATTATTACTGGAACTAAGTGAGTGTCTAGTCGACGGGAGCTGAGTTCTCGGTTTGTTGTTGGATTCTTGAACGGATCGTGAAGAATTTTGTGATTGAGTTGTAGGTAAATTTCGTTGAGGAGGAGGTAAACTGCACATAAAAGAAGCATGAACTTTTCCACCGCATCACCAGCAAGTAATATCTTGAACATCGTCAGTAGCAGGGTTATATTTACGTCTTTGTTCAACGTGCGAAATGAAATTTTTTGACTGATTTTTCGGGACTGAAAATAAATTGTTAGCTGATTGGCGTGACATATTTTCTTGTTTGAAACTTCAAATTGCATCAAGTACGGCAGCTCTGTCAATTAATTCTTCGACAGTAATTGAATTCTGAGTAGCTAAGGCAATCTGTTATTTTTCTTCTATAATATCATCAATTATCATAGAAATGCGATCAGCTTGTGGTATAGTAAACGGAGCTTTTTTAAGAAGAGCATCTTTAGCATAAATATAATCAACTAAACTTTCATTAATTTTTAATTTACGAGAGCTCTGATGAGCCAAAAATTCTTGCATTGTAATACGCCTTTTAAATCTGGCAGCGAGGACAGTTTTCCATTCAGTCCAGTCATTATAAATTTTACCTCGTGTCATTTGCCAATTTTTTTGCAGATCCAGCGAGGCGAGAAATAGCATTAGTTAGCTTAAGATCATCTGACCAATTAGCTAGTGTCGCAATTCTATCTACTTCTTTTATGAAGTAGATAGAAGCATTGTCAATCAGAAGCATTGTCAATAGCATCTCCTTTAAATATTGAAATAGAATTTGCGGTATCATTAGTAGATGTAATTTGAATGATATTTGGTTCACTTACTTGTCTGTCAAGTAATTGTTTTTGAGTCTCCATAAATGTAGCGAGAATTGCTGCAATATTAGAATCAGTTTGCGAGAGAGGAGGTGAAGGGGGGAGTTGATGAATATGTTGACTGCTTAAAAAATCCACTTGTTTCTGAAGTAATTCAATTTTAGTCAATAATTCTGAGTTATCGAAGCAATTTTTTCGGAATATTGTGTATTGTTGTTATCATTTGGCGATTGCATGCGAAGAGTTATAAGTTCATTTAAAGTTCCATCATCTGTTCTTTTTATATTATCATTAACTATAAGTGATATTAAGTCACTTTTATTTCCATTGGGCGAAAGAATTCTTAGGCGCAAGTCTGATTTTAACTGGGCCACAGTTAAATGAGTCAGTCGTTCCACATTCAAGGCATTCAAAACAGAATTCACGTCTGTTGACATCTTGGCGAGAAAAGTGCAGCCAATCAGTTTTGGCGACGTCTGCTTGGCGAGAAGAAATCAGAATGTAACGGAATCCAAATTTCAAATTTTCTTCTGTTAAATGTTATTTTTTGTCAAAATAGGTTTACCTGGGCGAGTTGTAGCCAATGATGAATTCTTTTTTGCTTCATTTGGCAGTCAAAATTTCATGGAAGGAATTTAAAATGAAGCGATAGAAGAAGTTCTATGAAGAAGTAGACGATGTTCAAAGAAGAAGCTGTAAAACCGTTCGTTTTTAAAAAGACGGCTGCGCCATATAAGATAAAGTTGGATGACAAGGAATTTAATTAATATACAATACAGTAAATAAGCGAAGAAATATTTTATAAAAGTATTTAATAAAAAAAATAACAGCAAAATATATGTTTTTGCGAAGCGTTCTATTTACATATCTGAATGTTGCCACCTTTTTTAATAAAAGCTATTCTCTGCTGTAATAAAATTAAACTTATGCGAATCTTACATATTTATATATATATATATATATATTAAATTACCCAATTGACCCACTGGTCCAAGATAATAAAATAAAATCTGGCATATTTCATGCATAGAAAAGAGAAAATCTGATTAAGAGACTACATAATAAACATTTCTAGTATTTAAGAAGGAAAAAAACATAATTTTGATAGTAAAATCTGCTAAAATTGCTAAAATAATTTTTATGCTCTAATATTAATTTCATATAGAGTGATTCGTATTAGAAAACTTTCTCTCACTAACTAATTTAAATTTATTAAACTGTTCATGCTATGTTATGGCTTTGTTGAATAAATTCATTTAAAAAAAAGAAATTTTAATTAAATGAAATATAATCTATTATATATAATTCTCTTACGTGGCTCCCAAATTTTGGCAGAAGTACTTTGTACAACTAAATAAGATGATTTTCACAACAGTTAAATATTTACTTTATTTTCTTCATTCATAGAGAAAACAGTCGGCAAAGAATTCTGTTAGGTTAAAAAACATTTCGCTAAAAAAATAACGAATTCTAAAAGAAAATAAACAATAAACAATTAAAAATAAAAATAAACAATTTAAAAAATAAAAATGCTGTTGCTAGCCATAGAATTTTTTGAAAGTTAACTTATCAACATAAATCAAAATGACATAAAAGTGCAACTAGATCAAAATTATGATACCTGAGCGCTTGACGTAACAAATCCTTCAATTCTATAAGTGTATCGCCAAATGCCCAAATTAACAATTGAGTTATTAAAGAAATTCTTCAAACAGTTTTAAATAAACAACCTACTTCTACAACTGCTTCTTGAAGAACTTGGCTCATCGATTAAAAATATTGTTTTAATTTTACAGTACTAGCTTTACTTCTATTTTCATTATTGCTATGACCCTCTTTCAGTACATTTTACAACTTTTTGCTTAATTTGAGGACTTTAAGTTGTTTTGTGGTTGAATACTGACATTTAGAAATGTGCACATAAAAAAAATAATATTTAGAGGTTACGAGTTGCTTCAGAAAAATTTGAATTGTTGACATTGAATTTAACAATGGAAACAACCGTTTTTTTGAAAAATTGAATTGTATTGTTGAAATCAAAACTAGAAATATTGTGTTTCAACTTAACAATACTACCTTAATTTATACTTTAGAATTGTCTCGGAGAAATTTGAATTATTAGCAATAACTTAAACAAAAAGTTTTATTTTAACGGACAAAGACAAAATTATAATTTTAACTTTTTCTATGACTATACTCATTTTCTTACTCTTTTCTTTGTTTTTTTATACATTTTATATTTTTGTGATAAAATAAAAAACTTATAGTTTTTCTGCTTCTGAACACAGATGAAAACACAAAATGATGGGCTTCATCAACAATCAAAAATATATACATTTATTTTACAAATTCCATATTATTAGGGTGGCGCCCTTCAGAGAATTAAAAATACAAAATTATCTTCATCAAAGCCGATGCTTTACATCCGGCGTTCAGTACTATTTCATATTGTTTTACAACACATGGTTTAGCCCTCTGGTGGGAAAGACTTTAAAACAAAACTTACAGTGAAACGTTTTCGGAACTTCAATATTCAAAAAAGTATACAAAAACTAGACGTTAAGAGCGTACCCAAGCGAGCAAAGCGAGCATTGGATTGCGAAGCAATCCGAAATGAACTGTGAAAGCAGTTCCGGGGGTAGGAGAGCGCCAGCGAGCAGGGGGCGAAGCCTCCTAGTATAAAGATAAATCTTTATTTTTAAATTTTGATACATTTATCGATTCAATATCTCACCTTTGAACTTTCCTATTTTTCCTTATGAAAACTATCACTCATTCAAAAAGTTTGAAGAGAGTTTGGAAAAGTTTACTACAAATAAAATATTGATCGATAATATCAATATTTCCGACATACCTAGCGTAAATAAATATATCTTCTATTTTTAATAGGCAAGTTGTATAAATTTTTAAGGTATATAAATGCATGCAAATAAATACAAATTATAAAACAGCGAAACTATTACATTGCGCAAAGCCTAATTTACAATACAATTATTAGTTACTTTGTTCTCATTTCAAGTGCGAAAGTATTTTTTTCCATTTAAATCTAGTTTATGTTTTTGTTTAGTATTGTTGTTGATCACTAGTCTTTTCTGTATTGTTCAAAAGTGATTTAAAAATTTAGAAGTGAATTCACTTCGACTAATGAACGTTAAACCGTTCCTATAGTGACTGACAAATAAACTTTTCGATAGTGCAAGGAAAAATTTTTATTTTTAAAACAAAGTCTCGGACTTTTTTATCAGAAAATTGAGTGAAGTAATAGGCAACAAGTATTGTAGTGTTTTGATGTCGCAACACTAAATGTTAAAACAACTTAAAACTATCTATGCAATTAAGGAGTTCACCCTTTTGTTGACACATTCGTGAATATTCATGAACCTTTTATTGAGCAATATTGTCAATGTTTAAAATTCGTGATAAAAAAATCTTCTAGTTTGAGAGTAATCTTGTGATAAACTTACGCAGTAGTTTATTCATTACACAGTATTTATTCATTACAATATTCATTTATATTCATTACGCAGTAGAGAAAAAAAGTTTTCAACTGTTATTCAGAAGTACTTAGTACAAGTCATAATAGTTATTATAAATATCAATTAGCATAATAAAAAGAACTTTCTTTCCTTAATTTATTGCTTTAGAATTAATAATATTTCAAATAAATATAGTGATAAAAAATAAAACATCCTGAATAACTTTTTTTACTAGTCGAATTTGCAAAAATTAAGTGCATTGAGAAAAAAGTGTGATCAAAATTACACTTCAGGCTTTATGGGAACACGAAAAAGCTCGGTAATTCATACCGAAGCTCTTTGATAACGATATGGGTAAAATTAAGAATAAAATATGAATTTGTATTATGCAATAAAATTTTGTAAATGTAGAAAAAATTAGTAATTTTTGTAATATCTTAGAGGCCGACATAAAAACTATTTATTCGGTAAAATTTATTTTTCGGTTTTATATTTTTTACTAAATGTGTGGTAATACGAATTATGACCTTGAAAACAAAAGAATGACAAAATTAATGGTTTAAATACCGTATGTTTTGGTTTTATTAATCAAAATTGTTGACTTCCTTTTTACCAGGAATGTCATAATCACACTTTTAGAGTTTTCAAACTAATAACGGTAAAATAACCGGCCACAGTCTGTCCATCCAATTAACCATAAAATAAACGGTAAAGAGCATTTTTTAAATTTACGGCTTTTTAACCATTTATGACTAACATGGCTTCAAAACCTTAGAAAAGAAATTTAATTAGACATTGAAGCTCGACTTTTTGTTAGGTAATGGGCATTGGAGAAGGTTATGATTACGTTGTGTTTTATCAAATGAACTATGGAATGTGGTTTAATTAGTTTATCTGGTTGTTTTACCTAACGTAAGAGATGGGAAGTACCTACTAGATTCTTTTGTGTTAAGTTGCTAACATCAATGCGTGAATTAGAATACCGTATTTTTGTATATCTATACGTGAATGAGAGTAAAATTCAGGGTAACGAATTGGGGAATGCCCTCTTTTTAATGGTTGTTTGTCAGTTTTGTTTGAGTAATGTAAAATAACAAGTAAATAATTTGTTATTTAACCATTTCTTCAGAGAAATTTCTAAAAGAACATACAATACTGTAATTTTAAAAGAATATTTTCTCGGTGTGCCAATCTTATGTTTCAAAATGTTTATCTCAAATATGCTAACTATTAATTAAGTTGAATTAGACCCAAAATTGCAATTTTACTGAATAAATATACTTTTTAGACAGATTTGTATTTTTGGCCGTCAAAATATAGAGGATAGCCGCAGTGTAGAAAATATGGTCCCAATAGTTTTGCCAGAAGAGCGATGGAAAATTTAAAACAAATGTTAGAACGAAATTTGGATTGAAAGTTAGTTAAATGTTAATTTCATTTTCTGCTTATTTCACCATTGTATATGGAGAAGATTTCAAGCGAATTAAAAAATATTTGTGCATAATATTTAAATTTATTCATACAAAGACCATTAAATGTAAAACTTAATATAATTTTTTTATTATTTTATTTAATGATGGTCAAAAAAATTTTCAGTAACAAGGTATAATTCTAAATTGTGTAATTTGAAATAAGAAAGGACAAAATTCGAGCCAAATTGGTCGAACAGAAATACGGCTGTTTTAAGTTTTAAAATTCAGAAACTGTTCGACCAATTTCATTCAAAATTAGTATTTTGTTATTTAAAATTAAGTATATTGTTTGAAATGGGGAATTATGCTTGAAAATTTTCAAAATTTCTGAGATATGGCAAAATACTCAAAAAGTAAAATTAACCTTAAGCAGTCTAAAGTTTTATCAGCTCTGTAACCTAAACAAATAATATCATACTTTCCAGATTGCGGATACTTTTCCATATGTATATTAGATATCTGCGGAAATTATCCAACTTACACAGTGTGAGCCGCGACGGCTCAGGGATAGAGCATTCGCTTTCCAATGAGGTGAACCGGGTTCGAATCCCAGTGATGGCTTGTCGATACGAATCCCTAATCGGGTTTGCACAGACCACAGTGCTGATGTGAAATATCCTTATTAGTGGACGGATCATAGGTTAAAGTCCCCTTGCACTCAGGCTAACCGGGGGGGGGTTCTCGTGTTCTTCCTCTCCATGTAACGCAAACGCGGGTTAGTTTCATCAAAAAGTCCTCCGTGAAGGCAAATTTCTCCCAATACTTAATCCAGCAGTTTCCTTGTCTTCTGAATTGGGTTCAAGGTTATAAGACTACGTAGCTGAACGTAAGTAGTCGTGAACCCAAAAATTTGGGTCGGCTGTTCAACGACGGTTGCAAAATTAAAATATAAAAAAACTTACACAGTGTGCCTCGTAAAGATCGCCTTTTATATATGCATTTATAATCCTTAACAAAAAATTAAAAGAAAAAAGTAAGCACACGTATTAAAATTAAAGCGTGAGAAAAAACATAAAACGCTTTTGGAAATCTAACAAATCACAGTATAGGAGGGCGAATATAGTATGCAAGAAAACAAGTTTGATTGCGAGAGGAAGAGGGGATTTGAAAGACAGTGGTTAGAAATACCTTTAAATAAAAGAATTGACTAAAGTAGCTTAACCTTGATTTTTATTGCATTCACTTTCCTATACTGTAATATCTCCGATTTTGCTACTATTTCTGCTTTTTTTCCACGCTTTAGTAATAATTACGGAGCACAATACAGGGCGTCCCGAAACGACCGCATAAACTCTGCACAGCTAGATTCCTCGTTGGGAGTACATAAAAACTGCCCAAAGAAGCGTTCCTGTACGATACATAGTTTAAGAGAGAAATACGAAAAACGAAGTATGACGTCACTGCCGGTGCAAGAAAAAATCACTTTATTGGACATATTAACGACAGTATTTGCATATCTTTCAAGACGATAATGTTTAAAACGCACGCCGTGCATATTCTGCTTTAAATTGTGCATAGTATACTGCTGTTGATATGTTCAATAAAGTGTGTTTTCTCGCACCGGCAGTGACGTCATACTTTGTTTTTCGTATTTTTCTCTTAAACTATGGATCGTACAGGAACGCTTCTTAGGGCAGTTTTTACGCACTCCCAACGAGGAATCTAGCTGTGCAGAGTTTATGCGGTCGTTTCAGGACACCCTGTATACTGGTTCTATCGTTGATAAGAATTTTAATAATACATATTAAGGCTGTCTCTACGGAACATTCTGCGTATTACTTTTAATTATCATATTTATGTATTTCCCAGAATTATTTACGTTGTATATTTGCTGAGTGAAGGTAAAATAGCTTCAGTGGTAGACAGATCAGAAGTTAAGAGTCCCCGTGCCATCAAGATAACTGTGGGAAGTTTTCTTGTTTTCTCTCTCGATGCGGGTTAGTTCCATCAAAAAGTCCACCATGGAGAATAGTTTGTATCAATGCTTGTTCCAGGAGTTCCCTTGTCTTCTGGATTGGGTTCAAAATTATAAGACTACTTTAATGAACATTGGTAGTCAGTCGTAAACACAAAATTGAGTCAGCTGTTTGTTCAATGACTGTTATAATTACCCATATTCTATATTTCCCATTAATTATGCATATATTTAATATTTTCCAGAATAATATAAATTATATTTGTATTTATATTATATATTTGCGAATATTTATAGAAATAACTTTGCATTTTCACACCAGATCTAACATGACTAATTCCAAAACTATTATCATCCAAGATTTTTCTCCAACATTAGGCAAACTATAAATAAAAAAAATTAGATCGATATCCCCGTCTGTCAAGACATTAGAAAATGTTAAAGTCAAATGTAAATTACACACCACAGTAAAAAATGGAAAAAGATGGACATTTTAGAAGGAAGACAGAAAAGAAAGTTAGAAGGTTATGTTAATATTTTAACATCAGAATGGATTTTTTTATGTTAAAATAACGTTAAGTGCACGTGATCGATTCCTTCTTCCATTAGCCTTATATAAGAAATATTACGGATGCAAAAATAAAAAAAGAAAGAGAGAGAAAAAAAAGATTCCGCTTTAATCTTTTGAAAATGTTTTTTAACCTTTTCCGGAACTTTCGTGAGACAGGCGGAAGAATATAAATAAGATATTTCTGCAGATGTCTTTGAAGAATTTTTAAAAATAAGATATTTTTATGAAATGGTTCCGCCTTTTTTAGTTGATTGCGTGAGCTTCGTTTTGTCTTTGAGGACACGAACATTAATCATTTAGCTTAAATGAAATAATTGTAATTTATTGCGAAAAGTTATCACCATATAATACAGGAAGAGGTTCAATATGACTTTTACGAAAATATTACGCACATAAACTGTACACAACTTTTTTAATTATACTATCTTTGATTATACTATTTAAGTCAAAACTTCATAACCATCTTGTTCCGTCGTAGCCTTCGTGTAACTATCTTCATAGCCAAAAAGTTTTTACGAATTTAATTCGTAAAAACTTCTTCACTGTGATTAATGTGCCTACTTTTAAATTATACTGTCTTGTCAATGTGTTTAATATAAAATTATATTCCCATGTCACAGTAATGTCATGCTTAATTTTAAACTATGATCCTCTGTGACAGTAATGTCACTGTACTTAATTTTGAATTATAATTCCCTATCACTGTAATGCCACTGTGATTATTTTTGAATTATAGTCGCATTCTAAATATCGTTTTTTTTTTCTTTTTTGGTAGTGTTTTGAATTCAATTGCTCTATCCCTATCACTGTAATTGCTTATTACTCTGTAAAAAATTGTGGACCAAAAGTTCCAGCACTCATAGTGCCGGTACTTTTTACCGTAAAATCCATTTTTACGGAATCATGTTACGGAGCAAATATACCGTCATTTTTACAGTAATAATTACAGTAATACCAATGAATCACTCTAAATAAATATTCCTGTGAAAATTTCGGTATAACATTTTACGGTAAAAATGGATTTTACGGATGATGCATTCAAAATGCCGATACTTTATACCGCAATTGGATCCAGAAACTTTTGCAGTATAGAAAGAAAAGGCAGCCAGAGTGCAATTCTGACTACATTGGAATCATCATGCAGTTGGTTTTGAAATTGTGAAGTTTTAACCTTCACTTTTAAACTTTACTACGTTTACAGTAAATTTTGAAATTTTGAAGTTTTAACCTTCACTATGCTACTTTTAAGGCTGTCACAGGGTTTTAAATCTCATGTGATACTTTTTAACTACACTGTAAAAAAATTGCGGTAAGATGTACTGGCATTAAGGGTGTCATTACTTTTCACCGAAAAAATCCAAATTTATTGTAAACTTTTACGGTACAAAAAATCTGATATACCGTTACTGATACAAAAATATTTACTGAAATACTTTCATTTAGTAGATTTTACCATAAAAATTATGGTATAAAAATTTACTGCAATTATACAGGTTTTTTTACAGTGTAGTTCACTGAAGGGGAGATGTACAGTGGGCAAAATCGAAAACGGATCCCCTCCCCCAAAAAAACTTTTTTTTTAAATCTTATGAACGTATTTTCACGTTCCAGGTCTCAATCTTAACGGTATAATTTCAAATAATTCAACGGTAAAATTAACGGGATAATTTCAAATATTCTTATTAATTAGAGTAGAAAATATTTAAAATTACAAAATTCAGACACAAAAATGTACTTTCTCTGAATAAACATACCTTTTTTTCAACTTATTCGGATTTCTGGCCCACAAAATATAGGGGAGGCCGCAATCTGGAAAATATGCTCCTACTAAGAATCTAGTATATATGGTCAGGAGAGCTGTCAGAAGTTAATTTTATTTTTTGTGTATTTCGCCACATCTCAGGAACTATTTAACTGAATTAAAAACCTTTTGGCTGCACATAACTATAAAATTCGTTTAACCAAAGATCGTGCCATGCAAAATGTTTTAGTAAATATTTATTGTTTCTTAGTATTTTATATAATAATTGTCGAAAAAATTTTAAACAGTAGGGTATAAATTTTTCTACGCAATTTTAAGGAATGAAAGTTTACATAACAAAATACAAATTTGAGCGAAATTGTTCCAATAGCTCCTAAAAAAACGAATTTTAAAAATGTTTTTTTTTTTTTAAAAAAAAAATTCCATTTCTCAGGAACTATTTGACCGATTTTGTTCAAATTTTGTATTTTGCCAGGCAAAATTATACTTTTTGAAATAATGTAAAAATTTGTATACCTTACAATTCAAAATTTTTCGACCATTATCAAATAAAATAATAAAAAATTATAAATATTTATTAAAAGTTGTATTTTTCAAGGAATAATCTTCAGATAAATGAATTTCAAAGTTGCGTGCAAAAATGTTTCAATTCACTTAAAAAATTCTCGAAACATGTTGAAATACACAAAAAGTAAAACTAACGTTATGGGGTCAAAATTTTGAACAGCTCTCCTGATCAAACTATTTCGAACCATATTTTTCAAATTGCGTCCCCCATATTTTGATGATCAAAAATTGGGGGGGAAATTGGAATCCGTTGAAAAAAAGGTATATTTATTCCGAGAAAGTACGTTCTCTGATTTCGTAACTTAAAATATCATCTGCACTAATTAATAAACATATTTAAGGTCACCGGCTAGAATTATTGAGTCCAAGATCGTGAAAATCTGATCATTAGGATTAAAAGTTATTCGGGTGCTCCGTTTTTATTTTTATTTTACGCTGTGTGCCAAAATTTTTCATGTTTACTGCAAACATTTGTTTTCTAATTTTTTTTGCTCGTTTTATTACCTAATTTTTTAAAAAAATAATTCTATATAAAAATAAACTTTCATGTAATGACTCCAAATAAATTCTACATTCTTTTAAATTCTACCAAAATAGTATATTTCTAAGATTAGGGTCATGAAAATATTTTTATGAGCATATGAAAGTTATGATATCCTTTTAGGAGATTTAAAACTTTTTTCAAAATAAAAGAGGGCTGTTTGTATTACTACATTATGCACTTTATAAATCTTGTCGAGTTCAATCTCTTTGTTTCGAAAAGATATTTTTAAACATTTATTTATTCGAAATATGCAAAAACGAAAACAGGAAATTTTTTTTCTGCTCAGATCTAAGTCCCTTTGAAAGTTGGATCTTTCATTTCAAAATCTATTTTTCTATTTTCCAAATCTGTATATTTTTCAAGCATGTTACAAATGTTGAATTCCCAGATAATACAGCTTTTTATATCATATACCTATTTTTAACAACACTTTAAATATACAATATTTTTAACTAGTGTATACAATATTTCTAACTAATACAATATTTATGTTCGTATCCACCATTTTTTCTCTTATACAATATTATATTAGCTCTTATACAATATTTTTAATTAATTTAGAATAATAATAATGAATCTTTGTTTATTTTATTTCAAAATTCCGTAGTTTTAATATAAATCATATTATTTATTGTTTTTTTTAATGTATTTGGTTTTAAAACCATCATTAAATTTATTAATTTACTACATAATATGATATTTGAGAAATATGTAAAGAAATACATTCGAGACGAAATATATTGCAAAAAAATTACATAGATTTTCCTTTTAAACATACTTCATAATTGCCAAAATACTATACTATCTTTGTCATGAGTGATTTACATATCAATTTATATATGATAGAAAATGTTCTCTTTCATTTTTGATACATATAAAATACATGGTTACCATTATTTGAATTGAGATGCAAGTGTCATATTGACTGAAAAAAGAACCATAGATGCCAGAAATGATAAATTATAGTGACAATAATGTATTTCGAAGAAAAAATATTTTTCTAAAGAATATAAAAATTGTGTGGTGTATTTGAAACTTTTTAAGATAGCTTGAACTTCGAAAAAAAAATTTAAACGATAATATTGCTTTTTATTTAAATGCTTTAAAAACCCTACATTATGTTTTATTAAGTCATGACACCTTTTTAAATAAATTATAATTGCAAATTACTTTTAACATAAAAACACAAATAAAATAAATAAATAAATATGCAATGAGAATTGTCTAAAATTACATTGCTAATATTGATGATTTTTTTAAAACAAAAATTGGCTATAGTTTTGAAATTCAGTAGCCTAAATGCCAAAAATTATTAAGTGTTTTTTTCTTTTTCTTAAAGAAAAATAACAAGAAACATCATTAAATGTTTTTCAAACCAGTTTTAATGTGGACAATATTTATTTATTCTCTAAAAGGTTATTAATTTTTTTAAATAAAAGAAAGGTTAGAACTTTTTTAATGCTTTTTTTTTAATGTTTTTTTAATAATTATTATTATATTTTCTTAATTCCTTGCTCTTTATTTAAGAAGCAGTCAGTTTATTTGCATTTGCTTTACTCAATTATTTTACATGATAATCGGAGAATTTATAATATATTTATATATTTATATAAACAATTTGAGAGTTTGGTAATTAAAATTTTGAAACCGTTCAGAACAGTTGGCAACGGAATGAAAAAAGTGGGCTTGCCCAAGGTGCATGTTCAAAGAGTATACCTACTTTCTGAAGAGTACTTATACTTTTGAAAGAAGGAGTACGTGTACACGCTAGCGCAATATGTAATACTAGAGTACCAAATCGAGATCACGTCCGTATCTTTCCCTGTTAGAGTCGGAAGGGCCTATTTCTTACATGATGCTGCGGGCCGCTAAGAGAAAATCTGACCCTTTTCGATCAAATATATGTGCAGTGCGATCACGGACCTGAAGGATAACATAGAGCTCATCTTAACGTCGATTATAGCAATATGTTTTTAAACCATATGTTACTGTTATTAAAAAATATTAAAAATAATTTTAAAATGCGTGTAAAGATAAATATTTGTGTCTTGAGCTAGATTAAAACCTTCTATTAAATTGATCACTTGAAAAAATATATTTAAATACACATAAGTCCTTTTTTAAAGGGTGGACTAGTTCTTTGCAATAAAAAAGATTGAGTTCGTTTCACATTCATGTTTATGTACTATACTATATTGTAACATGCATACTTTTCATGAAACAGAGAGCACCTCTAACTAGAAGAAAGTATAAAAAATAACACTATTATTAGATTCTAAGGCTCTATTTTCTTTTACTTTTCTAATTTCCAATTTTTTCATTGCACAATGTGAACAGTGATAGAGTTGATTCCCCATTCGAAGAATGCTTTCGTGAGATTTACGGCCATGAAATGTTTCACATAATAATTTTTAAAAAATTACTATGTTTCCGCTTGTAAATACAATAACTCTTGTGGGATCTTGATTGGTTCAATAATAATTTATGCAAATCATTCGGCAGATAAAGAGATTGGAACATTTTAGCAATAAGACGTATTTCTTTTTGAAGTTTTAACTCTTGTTACAACAATATATTCCTTAGTGTTGTATCCAAATAGTAAATTTTCTGTAATTTCCATTAAATAACTATACAATACACAGAAACAACTTATTTCCAGCATTTAAATTGAAGTGTCATCAGCCAAAGAAAATTTTTCGAAAATTTAAGAAATGTAGGTCATCGTTATTTTGCCCAAAACTCTTCACATGCCAAATCCTTTGTAATATCTCCTAAGTTTAGTTCCATGTAATAAACAGGAAGAAAAAAAAACTTCTACCGTAGTATTTCTTATTCAATTTAAGGTCTTTTCATTTAATTCACTGTGCATTTCAAACTATACTCTTAAAAAGTTCCTTTCTCGCCAAAGAAAAAACTTTATTGTTAAGAATTTATTCCTTTTCTCTGTTTATAATTTCCCCAAAGCATTACATGGAGTCAGCATCCTAATCCTTCAACCTCTTTTTAAAGGCTTAGAATCACATCTATTCTCTTTAAATTCATTAACTATTTTTTTTATCTCTTTGCCCCGTATTTAAAGTAGATTGCCCCGTATTTAAAGCCCCGTATTCTCTTTAGTGAAATAACATTATCTCTTTTATAACAATACCCATGTGATGGAAAATGTTTTCTTAATGTTACAAAAATACCCATTTTCTTAAGTTATCACGTGAGACTCAAAGGATTCCAAGACATAAACAAGAAGTAAAATTTTTCCAATTTTTTCAATAGTTCAAGTGTACTTAAACTTTATATTAAATAATTATTTCACTATATGTGTAATCGCCATTTATCATAACAAAAAACCTACAGGAAGTCATGATGTCCTCCTCTGACGTCATAGCAGAACGTGCCTTTTTTTTTTTCTGTCTTTCCTTTTTAAATCATTACACCATTGAATTCAGCCTGATGGGTCTTTAGGGAATTTAAACATCTTAATTTCAGATAACAAATTAGTGCTTTGAAGCATAGTGCACGAATGACACCACTTTCAAAGGAGTTTTTCACCATTGGAAACAAATAATTAGATGAAAGTATAAGTCGAAAGAGGATAGAAGAAAAAAATAGAAATCAATACAAGCGAATCCTCTACCGGAAGTTGAAACAACCTCTGCGAATACTACCCCCTACCGTTGAGAATACGAAACACGGTCGAGAATAAAGTCAATAAGTTATTGTATCAAATCATTATCACTCATTTAAATCTTGTAATTTAGCACCTATTTTGCTAATAATGAAATTGGCGCAAATAATCAATATGAAGAAAACCTCAGCTTTGTGAAAATGATAAAATTAACATTGCCTACATTGATTATATTCATATGGAACCTGAATCACCAACATGAGATGTGTGAATGGCAGGAGATAAAGGACATATAGATGGCAAATCAGAATTTCTAAAGTTCTAAATGAGCAAAAGCTATATAGGCTTGTTTACTAACCAAAACTTCGATTAGTTGGAGTTACACATAATTATGAAATAATATTTTAGCTTCATTTCTGAAGCCATTTTAATGGCAAGGGTTAAGCCCGCAAAGCTTGAAAATGGAGCAATTCATACAAATTATCACGTGTTTCATGGACAGCAAAATGTAAGTGCCTGCAAAACAATAAGTTACTAGGCTTGTGCTTTTATAGTGTTGCCACGTTTGAAAGCCTTAATCTGTTTTTTTTAAAAAAAATACTTGCGCTTTTGAGCTGCGTGTTTAACAACTTAAAATGTAGTTTTACTTTTAATTAAACTCAAACATGGGCTTTTTTAAATTTTTTTGGGTTTTAAATAACATCTTAAACACTTTTTATCTCAATAACTTATTTTTGATCAATAAATTATATTTGATGAAATATAATTTTTTATTAGATTTTTTTCTTTAAATGTATAGTAAAGAATTAACTTTTGAATCATATGTTGTTGTTACTTATTCCACTGGGCCCAGAACAAGGCTAGACCAAGTCCAGAAGACCGTTCACCGACAGAAAATCATATACCATCGCCGGACCCAAGATAAAATTTTTCTCTAGCCCCATACAGGACAGCAAATGATCAGGTGTAGCCTGGTGCGCATTACATTTTTGAATCATATTTATTAATATAATAAATCTTTTTTCATCTAATAATAAGTTTTTAATCAACAAAACACAGTCCTGAATGCAATTAAAAGATAAAATAACTTTTGAAATGCATTTATTATTTGAATTAAGTCTTTTCACTCTTTCCTAGCACTTAAAACAACTCACTCGAAAAAAGTTCTTTTCGAGCTGAAAATATTAACATTTAGAATTTTTTTCCACATACATAATTTCCTAAAAGCATTACATGTGTACAAATAACTAAAATCGTAATCCTTCAAGCTCATTTTTAAGATTTAAAACCACTTTCAGGAAAGTGGTGTTCTTATTTAATTCAGAATCCATTTTTTTACTTTATTTCTCCTTATTTAGAGTGGATTTTTCTCTCGCCACTTGAATTTTCTCATTCTGATAAAATAACAATCTCTTTCTTAATCACAATCCNTCAATTAAACTCAAACATAGGCTTTTTTAAATTTTTCTTGGTTTTAAATAACATCTTAAACCCTTTTTATCTCAATAACTTATTTTTGATCAATAAATTATATTTGATGAAATATAATTTTTTATTAGATTTTTTTCTTAAAATGTATAGTTAAGAATTAGCTTTTGAATCATATGTTGTCGTTACTTATTCCACTTGGCCCAGAACAAGGCTAGACCAAGTCCAGAAGACCGTTTACCGACAGAAAATCATATACCATCGCCGGACCCAAGATAAAATTCTTCTCTAGATAAAATTCTGCACATTACATTTTTGAATCATATTTATCAATATAATAAATAATAAATCTTTTTTCATCTGATAATAAGTTTTTAATCAACAAAACACAGTCCTAGATGCAATTAAAAGATAAAATAGCTTTTGAAATGCATTTATTATTTGAATTAAGTCTTTTCACTCTTTCCTAGTACTTAAAACAACTCACTCGAAAAAAGTTCTTTTCGAGCTGAAAATATTAACATTTAGAATTTTTTTCCACATACATAATTTCCTAAAAGCATTACATGTGTACAAATAACTAAAATCGTAATCCTTCAAGCTCATTTTTAAGATTTAAAACCACTTTCAGGAAAGTGGTGTTCTTATTTAATTCAGAATCCATTTTTTTACTTTATTTCTCCTTATTTAGAGTGGATTTTTCTCTCGCCACTTGAATTTTCTCATTCTGATAAAATAACAATCTCTTTCTTAATCACAATCCTCCTATGACAGAACATTCCTCATAAATTTCTCCTGAAGAAATTCCCTTTCTGATTTTCTCTTGATAATTATCACATTCAGCATTTCCAAATGCAGAAAAGCAACAAAAACAGAAAACTTTTGCTTTAATGAGGGATTTAAACCCAGTAATTAGGATTTTCTCTTGCAAAGTAATCAATGACGAACAAAAAATCTTATTTAACCACATTCTTCAATTTGGAAGAATTAATAAGAATTGTAAGATGGTGTGAATCTTTTAGGACTTATTTTAATTAGTGATTCTCTATTATTTTAATTATCTTAAACTACTGTATTTTCTTCCAATTAGGGGAATAATCTGGTACCAAGTAAGTAAACTGATATTTAGGTCCCAATGCATGTGTATAAACGTAAGCATTTAAATTTATTTTAAGATTTTTTTTTTTTGACAGGAGAGAAAATTGCATTTTAAATGCATTGTCAAAAGTCAAAAATGATTAATTTACAAATTTCGAAATAGTCAAAACTATAGTTCACAATGAACTAACTACTGATTTCTGAAAATAAAAAAAATACATATTACGTTTTTAATAGTAATACTACTATTTGGACAAAACTATTTCCTTAAGAATTTAGATATCAAAAAATAAATATAGTAAGCTGCAATTATTTTAGAACCTTTGGCGTTTTTATTCACTGCAATAAGAGCTTTACATCTTCCTCCCAAATATGAAATGCAGCAATTCTAAGTTGCCTTACTTTCACAAGTCCAAAAGAAATTTTAGGTATTGCACACGTACATTCATATAGTCGTAGAAAAAATTATAGATGTCAGATTTTGTGCACGAACTGATGTTTCAATTATATCCCAAATATATTAGAGTTCATCAAACTGTTTACTGGAATTTCTCAAAAGTTTCTTTAACAATTCATGAATAAAAATAATTAAGCCATCCAGAACGTTGAGAAGAATTTCTTCGTTTTTAGAAGTCCTGAGAAGTTCGCACGTGATCATAAAGTAACTCAAGCTATCGATATTGATTCAATATTGAGAAGCTAGAGAACATATTTCTTGCCATGAGACAACATCCCAAATATTAAGTAAATAATCCCAAAAATAAAGTGGTAAGATATTATTTAAGAAAACTTCATTGGCTTTAAAAACTTTTAGACTAAAATTAAAGTCGGCAGATTGAATCGGTCGAATTGAATTTGTCCGATGTAGCTTGACTACATCGGACAAATCAGACGCACTTTAAAATATAGGTTTAAAGAACAAGATAGATATGTCCGTTAAAAAAATACAATAAATTATCAATTGCTGCACATTGTTGGAATCTTGGGTATGAATTCAATTTCAACAATGCTAAAAAAATTTCAAGTCCCACATCAACCCATATTGATGCCTTGGAAACTTGTTCCGTTCATATGAATATTTATTCCCCTTTAACGACATTAGTTCTTCACCACCTCTCCATAGCTTGTGGAAATGCATTTGGCCCTGATTTGCTACAATGGATTTTCGTGTTTTTTTTTCATCTTCTCTTTTTGCTTTATAGTTTTTCCAGCTTTGTATCCTGTAGTATGAGAACTAACACTGGAATCACGACTCGTCTAACCAAGCAACTTGCTTCCAGCCATTGACAGTTCAACCAATATCTTCAGAATAAATCCAGAATGCAAAATTACAAACAATACAAATGATGGTGTGTTGAATAGCAACAAACATGTGTACAGAACAGAGATTGATGCCCATGGTGTCTTCTAAATAAAAGAATCGAGTCAGTCTTCTGCTGGAAAAACCCATCGTAGCCCAATTTCCTTTCATTTTTCGGTGGTGTCCGTCTAATTTCCATGAAGTGTTGCTTGTCTGTTAATGCTCACTTTACTGCGCAGTCAGTAAGCCCATCGTTGTTGGCTAGTACGTTGCTTATTTTAAAAAGTTATGTGTGAAAATAATATTGCAAAATATGTATCTCATATTCCGTAAATTGTGGAATATTCAGTTCCTGTTAGAATTTCTAACAATGCCTCGTGAGTTTCAAGGAAGTTACTATTCCACGCAAAAAAAACTTTTAATTCCTGGCGTAAGAAGATATTTTCATTAGTATGAGTTTAACAACAAATGAATGTTTTAATAACGAACTCTACTGTCTTTTACTTTATGCAACAGAAGAAAAAAAGTTTTGTTCAGTATTTGCGCGATTGCTCATATCGCATCGTTTTAAGCCATTGAGAGTCAAAATAACATTTCTTATCTGTGAGTGTTTAGCAGAAATTTTTTCTGTTTGCGTAAGAAAATTCCTTCGAAATTTAAAACTATTTTGCTGGTTTGTTGAATTCCTTTACCTCTTACTAAAAATTTTAAGATATACGAGGGTTGCTATTTAGATTTCTGGCCTTGGCAACAGTAAGTGTGAGCTGGAAACAAACCAGCAATCAACTGTATGGGTCTTCCAAGACGAGGCAAAACCAACAAAAGTTGTTCGAGGAAGAAGCACATCGAAACAAATGATTGCCTGTTTCTTCGGCATTAACGGTCATGTGGCAACAGCGGCGTTAGAGCAACGCAGGACTGTCAATTCTGAATGGTACACGACCATTTGTTTGCTAGAAGTCATCGGAAAAATTTGAAAAAAGCAGAAGAACAGGCGAATCATTCTTCATCATGACAATGCGAGCTCTCACACATCGACTCAAACAAAGGCATTTCTGACGGAGCTAAAGATCGAACTGATGGGTCATCCACCGTACAGCCCTGATTTGGCACCCAATGACTTCTTCTTATTCCCACACATCAAAAATAAATTACGTGGACAACGATTTTCGACCACCGAAGAAGCGGTTGATGCATTCAAAACGCATGTTTTGGAGTTACCTCAATCGGACTGGAAAAAGTGCTTTGAAAATTGGTTCAAACGCATGCAAAAGTGTATTGATCATCATGGAGAATATTTTGAAAAACAATAAAACCAATTTCGATCCGACATATTTGTTTTTTCCTTATTAGGCCATAAATATAAATAGCAACCCTCGTAGAAGGAAAGAGAACTAGTGTGGATAAATGGAACATTTTAGTTACTTATCTTTCAAAATGTTTCCGTAAAATTTTGGTAGATTGACAAAACTATGGCATGCTTACATATGTTAGTTGCAAGACGATACACCAGATAGTTAAAAAGGAAATTTAAAATAAGATTTAATTTTTATGGTGGAAAACTAACTTCTTAATTTGCTTTTTACAATCATCACTTTTAATAGTAGGGGATATTATGTTATGAATTAATATGACTATTACATATTTTAATTAAATTTTAATTTTCCTTTCTTTAATTAATGGATCATGAGGTTAAACGATCAAATTACTCCACTAACCTCATGTAAGAACATAGTGGCATGACTACAGTTACCCTGCCTATGTTATTAGGTTTCTCATGATTCTTTTAGATTTAATAGTGGTAGTGCATTCACGTTAAAGCAGCAGAATATTTTTATTTTAAAATATACCACTTTAGCATTTAAAGGTCTGGTACGTCTCAATTCTCAAATAGATATATTTTCATTACAAAACATTATATTGAGGTGGTAACAAATGTAATAAATTATCAATATTATCGTTATATTCGTTATCCCTACTAGATTTTTCTATGACCCCGATATTAATTAGGGTTAATTATTAACACACCACTAAATGGTGTATTTCTTTACAAAATTAGATTAATTTTATAAAATGATTAAATAATTAACTTTTTCAAATTTTCAGGATTTGCTATGTTTATTTTAAACTAAAAATCGTATGTATTAAAAATTATGTCATTTTGCTTTATCAAATTCCAATTTTCAAGATATACCCTAATAATTATTCAGAGTAATCTTTGTGTCATTACGTATTTTGCAATAATATAATTGACTAGTTTATGACGGACACCAGAATTAACTAAAGGGCCTTGAAATTGCAACTAGTGATTGCAATTTCAAGCTTCACTTTGATTTCTCGTGATTTAATGGACAATTCCAGGAGGGTTACGCAGGTATTTGATTCTGTCCGTGACAGATATTTCAGCCTTATTAATATACAAAGTCTCCTGATGGTTGGTACTTTGTGGCATTTACAGTTAAGTTTAAAAGCTATTTATCCTTTCATTTCTATATTTTTCCTCTTAAAACAATTCCAGCTCTTCGTAAAATTTAATTATAATAATTTTCTATATTCTTACAGACTTATTTTTAAAAAAATAAATAAAGCATAAGGAAGATACGGAAAATTTAATTTAGAATAACTGTAAGAAAAAATGATTTAAAAAAACTGATGTATGTCTTAATCACATGTTCTTTTACGATAGAATTTTATTTTTGATAACATGCTTACCAGGTGGCGGAGCTGTCGGCATGCCTGACTGTGATACAAATTATTGCGGATTCGATTCTCGGTCTGGGCATGAATATGTTGTCTTCTGCTGTGTGATGTGATGTGTCAATGCGGCCCACCCTGTGTCTGTATGGCGTGGTTAACATTGTTCCCCTCTAAGCTTTAGGTTCGCATATGCCCACCAAGAAAATTTAAATATGCAAGACTTCTGGCATCGTTCGAGGCTAAGAACAAGCAGTTTCGTACCCGTCGTTAAAAAAAGTTGCTAATAATTTCTTTTTCAAGTTACGCGTACTGATATATGTAAAAATTTATAACTAGGTTACAATTCATTAATACTCCTTCAATATTATGACTTCTCAAATCATATGTACGAGTAAATGTTGTTTTTTTTTGTTTTTTTAAACTTATTGCTAAGCGTAAATTACTGAACACAGTACTTTTTTAAGAATTAGTTAAACAAAAATTTTTGTCCGTTTATTTCGCTAAATTTTAAATATAAAAAGAAGAAAAACGTAAGAGCCTTAAATATAAAAAGAAGAAAAACGTAAACCTAATAAAACTAGTAATTTCTAACCAAACAGAACAGTTGGTTATTAGTTTCTATCCTGATAAAAATAATTCAATATTTTATTTACAAAATAAATATCTTCAAATAAATGGCTCATTTTCAAAATAAGTATTGATAATTATTTTACCTTTACGCACTTTTCAGTTTAAAAATAATAATAAATTGTGTCATTTGTCTCCACGTTTTGAAAAAGGAATCATAAATTCTTCAGACTAGCAAAGAAATCAATATTGATTAATGGTTACAATGGTTTTAAGATGAGTGTTGAAAATCTAGATACTCGCCTTGTGCTAGTTAAATCAATATTTCATTTGGTGGAGGTAAATGTTCGATTCCGCATATGTAATAATATTTTTCCCTTCTTACAGGATATTTTTTAAAAAATGTGCTTCTAAAAGTATCACTGGATGGAATTTTGTGCGAAATATCTGATGATTTTATCATGAACAAAATGCCTTGTAGACCAATATCTGTAAAATAAGAGAAGAAAACTATAGACTGATTTAATTTTGGTCAAATAATTAGGATTACGCAAACTAAGTGCAAATCTCAATGATTCAAAAGGGTAACCCTAAATTTTCTAATTAATCAGTGCTAACTAATAAGTAATGACAAGCAACAGAAACTGATGCAAAAACGTACTTTCTCGATCTGAATAGTTCGTTTTTTTTCCATGGATTTGGATTTTTAAGCATTATAGTTATAGCTTCAATTTAGAAAATATGAGCCTATAAATTCTACAGAAAAGATATTCCAATTTTAGACCTTTTAATGTTAATTTTACCTAATTTTATCTGTCATGGGTGGTTATAAAGTGAGTCGAAGCATTTTAGCACGCAGTTAAAAATATATTTAGCCAAAAATAATTTCAGGTAGCATGTAAATTTTAATTATTGATAAATATTCTTTATTATTTTTTTAAAAAGGGTCGACAAACATTGAATTGTAAGAGATCCAAATTTTTACACCATCATTTTGAACAATGTAATTTTAAATGACAAAATGTTAATTTTGAGCAAAATCAGTTTAACAATTTCAGAGATATAAAATTTTAAAAAAAGACATACTTATAAAATTATATTTCCTTAGTACTATTTAACAATTTAAAGTTACATATTCTAAAATGTTGTAAAAATTTGTTTACCTAACAATTTGTTTCAACCCTTATTATACAAAAAGTCATAGAACGTAATAAAAAAATAGAAAAAAATATTTTTCATGTAATGATTTTGTGTTAACCTAAATTTACCATACACTGAAAAAACTATGTAATAGCTACATTAGGTGCTGAAAATTGTGTGAATAATTACCTAATTTAAAGTTAATACTGAATCACACGTTCATAAACAGTTCAAACAAGTGTTTTTTTAAATCTTAATTAATAAAGTTTTTGAACTGCTGATTTTGATAAAGATGTTTTTACTCCCTTTATGGTTGGCAGGAGGCCAGAGTAAGTGTTGTTATTTTTTAGTGCTCCGTAAATTCTGAAAAAAATAAAGTAAATTATGGTTTTATATGTGTTAGAAGTGACAGAAAACCCCAACTACTACATATAATCCATGATATATATTGTGAATGTTAATTCAGTTATCAACTTTATTTTTGAAGTTATTAGCTTTTTTAATTTTTTAATTTTCAATCTATGATAGCGGATATCAAAGCCTAATTAGGCTAAGCTATCGACTCCAGCTTCTAAGGAAAGTAAGTTTCAAAACTAAGTAATTTCAATCTTCTTGTCGGATTGAGTTGACAAACTTTTCATAACCTATTTAATATTCAGTAAATTTCGATCCTCTTTACTGATTGATAAAGAATATTGATTGTAGTCGATTATTTCCCCAGTAACTTAAATCTTTTCATCATACTACTTTTATAAACTGTTATAAAAGGCATGCATGTTTTTAGTTGTATAATAAAATCATTTATGTTCTCATTTGTTCTGTTCTCATAATAAAATCATTTATTATAAGTAACGAAGGCAATTGGCATATTTAATGTTGCTCTTTTGAGAAAATATAATCGCCACTTAGTTCGTGAAAATCTGATTATTAGAACAAAAGTTATTCACAGTGATATTTTCTTCCATTTAGCACACTGTACATGGCAGTTTGTCATGTTGACAATATATAGCATTTTGTATTTATTTGACTACAATCTCAGAATACAGAATCTCGCATGGAAACAATAATTTGGAATTCAAGAAATTACTTTTGAAAATGTCTATTTTATTTGTTTGCTGAATTTAATTTTGAAAGAACTATGCTCTCGCTTAAAAGTTTTAAATAGTTTCTCTCTACAAATCCTTAACAAAAACAATTTTAAATTATTTCTTTGTATATCCTATCTTCAATTAGTTGGTCGGAGTTTTTACTACCGAAAAGATTTCATACTTAATTTACTTTAGCGATAAAACGGTTTACAAAAGAATCGTTTATTCGTAAGATGCAAAGTTTTATTGCTGCAAGGAAGGAGTATTCTTTCAATGTAATGACTAATAATAAAACTCTGAAATAACCACTGCCATATTCTTTCGATGAAAATGAGTGAGACCACATTCATATCTTTTAAATAAGTTTTTATGAGTATTATGAAAAAGGATTTATGTATGTTCTCTAAAGAAGTCTTTGTGGAAGCTATTTTTTAGTGAACTTAAGGAGAGGGGGTTTTAGCAGTTTTTAGGACTGAAAAATAAAGGATTTTTATTGCTGTATATTCTGCAATGTATGTATATTCCTAAAAATACAATCTCAAAAGAAATTGAAATTCACATAATTTATGCATTAATAAGATAGTTCAGAATATCGTGTCTACAAAGTTACTCAAAATGTGTGTTTTTCTAAATTATTTTTGGCTTTATCTTAGTATACGTTACACGCTGGATTTGCTGACGTTTGCGATATTTTGGAAGGCGATTAAGTGGATTTAGCGTTGTAGATTTAACTCATTTCCTTTTTTAAATATGTTATTCGTATTTATGATTTGTATAAGCTTTCAATACTTGAAATTCATAAATACTTGTCGTATCATATTCTGCTAATTTATTTATGATATATAAGCTTTATATTTCATGCTTTTTTTTCATCGTATGTTTATGTATTTACCATTTTCTGGTTTCAAATTCACATGTTTTTGCCTACGCCAATTCTTGGTGACAATCGTAAAAACGTAATTTTAGCATTGGTAGCAGTTTGCGACCAGCGCCAATGCGTCATTTTGACATAGGTGGCATTTTTCAAAACCGCCCCTAACGTGTGCAGTGTACTAAGATTTTACTTTTATTTTTCTCTCTAACAAGACTTGGTTTGGGGTATCTTTTGATGGCATTATGAATCGCTTCTTATATTAGTGCATTTTGCAAAACAATCTTCTGTCTACTCAGACCGAGAGATTGCATAAAATTGGATATTTCAGTTAGATAAAAGACCTGAAACAGGCCTAAGAACTTTTAAAGAAATGGCTTTCACATAATAATGTAGATGTTCTACAGTGGCTAAGATTCCAGATATTTATTACTCATTTTTATTTATAATTTATAAGAAGATACATTGATGTGTTAAAAAACATCATTATTAAAATAAAACCTAATAAATAATAAATAAATCCCCATAAATGATTAATAAACCCCTATAAATAATTTATAAAATCCTATGAATAATTAATAAAACAAATATTAAAACAAATTGAACGCTTACAACCAGAATAAGATCAAATTCTAGCTAAACGCATCATTAACCATATTGAGTTTCTATTGCGTCCTACGTTGTTAATCTGCCGTGACTGTTGCAAAAAACATGACTATAAATTATTAACAGTTATGTTTCAATTGTTACACCAATTTTCTAATTTTTACAACTTATTAGAAAAGAATGTTAAATAAATAAAATTTATAATCTAGTTTGATACTTTTAAACACGAAAATATTGTAGTTTATTTTAGTTTCTATGCTTATAAATCTTTATTCATGCATATAATATATATAAATTATAATATAATATAATAATAATAATATAAGTAAATTCTGCGATATAATACGAATTTGGTTTAAGTAAGAAATAATATAAAAGTTATTTGCTTTTTACACATTTAAAAAGCGATAAGTGGATAATAAGTATGAAAATTATACTTAATGAATAGAATTTTTACAATTGTTGTAAAATTTTTATTCATTTCTATATGCTAACTCTAATACGCTGAAAACATTTTTTTAACTTTCACTTTAAAGTCATAGCTCGATCTCATTTTATCTTCATTTTTTTCTGTCTAAAATTTGTTCTGTGCTTAGTTATATAATACCTATTTATATTTTACTTTAAAAATATCACCTATTACTGTAAAATAGTTCATAATTTCAAATCTAACAGTTAATTTTTTTCAATCACTTTACGCCTGCGTTATTTCAAAAATTTCAAAGTGACCATCTTACATGGTTTTGAAATTATCTTAATACAACCCACAACTAAGAATTAAACCATAATTATGCTTAATTAAAAAAAATATATAACGAAGCAAAGTAGATATGTAAAGCAATCAAATGAAGTAAGTCTAAGAAAATAACAGTATTAACAATATTTTATTAACGCACATCAAGATAATTTTCAAATTATACATAATTTACAAATTCTTCTTTGCATGTAATTCTTGAATCACATATTTCAGAACTGTCCATTGTTTGGACCCTTTCAAAACACAGTGGTCCCAAATGTACATTGAAATAAAAATGGAATATTTAAAATTATTTTAGGAAAAATATTTTAAAACTAAAGAAACTTATCAGTTACCTATTTTACAAACGTTCTCAGTAACAGAACACACTGGTAAAATAAATATATTAGCGATAAGTGAATGGTTTACATTTGTTTTAAATGCATGGTAAGCTTAGAAATAATCACACTGCTATATTTTTTTTTTCTACTTATATTAACATGTATTTATCTTTTTAACAGTTGTGAAAAAATATTATTTAATATTTAACCCTAGATTTTTTTCTTTCAGAAGCAACAGCATGAGTCCTTCAACATTTCATAGGATGTCTTTCAAGGGATTGTGAAACAATTAAAACAAGAGTTCTTAAACTTCCTCCTTCTTTCTGTATGATAATGTAGTAATATTGCGACGCTTTTTTTCTGTTTTTGTTATTTTTAATTCCCAGAATTTTAATTCTTAAGGTTTTCAACCTTCAAAAAATTCAAGAAAAGGTTCTTTTCTAATAAATATTTTAAAAAAATTTAAGAAATTGTTTATTGCTCTTTCTTCTTGTTTATTGGTTCTTCTTTAACAATGAAATATGAAGTGCATAAAGGATTAACTATCCAAAACAAAATATTAAAACTAGGCTAACTTTAACTAACATAGTTTTTTGAGCCGCTATTTTTAATCTCTTCAATTCTTTTATTTTTCTAAAATCATTTTCCAAAGCACTTGGGTAAAAATTACCGATCTTTTTGGTGTTCCCATAGATCCAGAAACTCGGTAAATTACTCCATATTCTGGTATTTTTGACCATATTTGTTTTCTAACCTTAGACGTAGTTAGATAATTACAATTTTAAACAATTTTTTTCAATATTTCAACGTTATCAAGAAAAAAACAAATTAAAATTAAATTAATTAGTATTAAGCATTGTGCATTGTGAATTTCTTAATTGTGACCCGCACTTCCGAAAATTCTTCAAACAAAATTAAATTTTTTCATTGTAATTTTTTGCGTTTTGCTCGCTTTAAATCTCTAAAATCTGAGAAAAAGTAATAAAATTTCATCAGAAATTTACTATAAGCCTTCAATAAACGCGTATATCCTGAAGTTTAAAAACCCTTGTTTTTTTAGAATGCTTATAAGAAATTTTATAACATATACTATACGACTGTTTGAGCACTTTAATAACTACAACGGATTTGGTAAACATAGGTTTTTAATATTTTCTATTACAAATTTGCTCTAAACTGATATTCTAAAACTATTTGAAAACATGTTCTGACATTTAACAGATTTACATACGTTTTAAAGAAATTTAGTGGCGTTAAGTGGTTAATAAATATTATATTATAAACGTCATTTTTAAAGTAGTATATATTTATTTATGTATGATTTTTGTGGCTTCTTTTTGAAACACAACTAAAAAGCATTTGACTTATAAATTGTAAATTGCAATTTGTATTTATATATGCTTTTTCTGGGTTTATTCTTAAACACAAAAACTAAAAATCATTTGACTTATGAACTGTATTGCATTGTGTATTTATATATACTTATTTGGAGTTTATTTTTGAAACACAAAAACTAAAAACCATTTAACTTATAAACTGTGTATTGCACAGTACCCAAAGAGTTTCATAGAAATATGCTTGGTCACGACTCAATGGTTTTACTTCTCCAATTCTTCAATTTTACTTACAGCTTTTTAAAAATTAGGGCTGGCGGCATGAAGAACAAAGGACTGGTATGCCAAATGCATCAACCTAGACTCGGGTGAACACTGGACAGGAGTGGCAAGGGTCAACCTAGACTTGCGCTTACCTTATAAAGCTGGTTTTCGAAAGTTTCTGCAATACTTACTTCAGATTTTTTAATTAATAATTTTATACAGAAAAATTTCTAATGTATGCATGCATTAAATTGCAAAATATACTTTAAAATAAAAATAAATTATAAGCACAAAGTATACGTTGAGGTGACTAGTTTAAGTTAAGTTGACTTCAGTTAACTTGCTAGTAAAGTTTTCAATGGTAGGAAATAAAATAAAAAATTGCAATAACTTTATTTTTAAGGTGGAAATTTTATATTACTGTCTAGCAATTTTGAGGTGAACCCTCGTATTCGCTAAAATACTATTCAATATATAACACTTATAAAATAAATTTTTAAGACTTATGATCAAGATTTGAAGAACAAATTTTAATTTGGTTCTTTTGAAAATTTGTATTTAACACGCCTACATAATTAGATTGCTAAATTTAAGATATTCCACAAAACTCGTAATTATCTCTAACTAAGAAACTACAATTAGGTTACAAAAGACGTTTTTTTTTAAATTTTTTAGGCAACGTCTAAAAATATAAAATAAATGTTAAATTGGAATAGAACTTTTGGAAAATTAAATGAGAAAT
>NC_092204.1:78172079-78244755 GCF_043381705.1 Parasteatoda tepidariorum
TTTTCTTAATTTTCTTCGTGTTTTTTATATATATATATATATATATATATATTATAATAAGTGTAAAGCATAACTTTTGTCACATATTTAAAAGCATTAAATAACTAAACACAACTTAACTAGTGACAGTTGTTATTTTTTTACATAAGGAACAATATTGTTAGTAATTAGTTCTATTCATCAGTGGAATAATTACTAGTTATTATTAATTAATATTTTTTAAAAATACGAAGTATTTTTAAAATAAAGGTGCACACTATTAAATTTTAAGACGATTTCTTTCTTACGAAAAAATAATGTATTATTCTATGAAAGCTACTAAAATTCTAATGCTACGAGTTTTAATAAAATATTCTAAATTTTTGAAAGTATATTTTAATTAAATATTCTTTATTTAAATTCTGCATTAAGCATACTTAAATCGAAATATCCAATTTAAACATATTAGTTACTGTCCTTCCTAATAGTTAACGTTTCTATCCTAATAAGTTCGAAATTTAAAATGGTTTTTAGTACTTGAATAAAATTTGATTTCTTATAGTAAAGGAAAACTATTTTAAGTATAAATACCGAATTCAAGTTGTTGTTTTTTTTTTTTCAAAATAAAAATCATAAAAAACTTAATCATCAAACACCAAGCTTATAAATTCATTAGACTGAAGTACAAAAATTTTTAAACAATAGTGCTATAAGCATTTTAATAAATATTATGCCTCACATTAAAATTTATAATGCTTTGTTAAGACAATAATTTTACAATTATTAAAGTTACTAATATTATTATAAAAATAGAATTTTTTTGATTTCATACATTTTTAATTAACTTTTTCAAAATCATTGCTTGCAGCAATGCAACTGTAATTTAGTATCACTATTTCCCTGATTCAGATAGACAAAAATCATATTGCATCAGGGGCAAAAAATAACATAGATAAACGTATTAAACGAAATACATAAATTAAAATTTAAACCATGGTTAAGACAAAACTTTATTTGCAACTTAATATTATTTTTAATTTCTAAACTCTAAACTATATTCGCCACATTTTTTTACAATTATTTTTTGTGCAATTTACATAGTAGTTATATCATTTAAATGCAGAAGCAAATTGATATAATAAAGAAAACTAATTATAATCATAGCCTCTCATAGAAACAAGCATTTTCTTTAATTTAATGAAAAATGTGTTACTACAATTCTTAAACTAAATAAGCAAGTATTTATTTTTAATAGTTAAATATATCTAACAGATATTTAAATACTAATTATTTATGCCTATTTGATTATTGTTATGCCAGTTTTTCCAAATAATTATTGATATAAATTTTTTTTCATTGTGAGATAAGCATAGTACACTTAAAATTGTACATATTGCATATAACTAACAAACTTTTTAATTTTTTAATAGTTTTAATTGAAGTAGTCATAATGAATTAATAAATAACAAATTTCATATATTGATTCAAATATTTCAAATTAAGTTTAATAACTTCGATTATTAGCGTTCAATTTTACATAATCTGCTTAATAATAATAATATTATATTTTTACATTTACTAGTTTATTCTATAAATTCATTTTTATGTACAACAACATTTTTACAACAATGCAACACATAAATGAAACTTAACCATTCCTATAAATTAACTCTATCTCAGAATTTCATTCAACACATAAATAACATCAACATTATATTAATTGATCTTTTTTATCCTTTTTGATAGCATTGCGAAAAAGCAATGTACAAACATCACATTCAAAAATAAACATTTCTACTTAAATATTCTAAGAAGACCAACTGAAATCATTCATGTGGCAATGTTGCTAAACTTCAACAGACTTCAACACAATCATGATGACCAAAAAAAGTTTTTTTTTCCGATGAGAAAATTTTAATTTTCAATACATCCATGCAGTCAAGTAAAGATCATGTTTGGACACGTTTGAAACTTCATGAGATATGACAATCGCTGTCATTGCTACATCCAGGCGCAGCATCCTTGAGTTTATTGGTTTTTTTGCTCGTGCGTCGAATGAGACTACGGCTACGAGGTTTTGTTTGCTTCTGAGAAGTCGATTGCTGTTGCGTTTCTGGACTGCTTTCAGATTCCCTCTGTGGACTTAGGCTGCTGTTAAACCTGAATAAAAGTTTACACATTAATTCCAGTTAATCACACTGAAGAACAATTATGTTTTCCTGCTGTATGAAATTTTTCAACGAATCTTAGATACTTGCTGATTTTAAATCTGCAGTCGCCATAAGCTACAGTTTTGCTTTTTTAAAAAAATAACATTTTTAGTCTGCTTTTTGTCGAAATATATAAGTTTAAAAACGTCATATGTAACAGGGAGCTGCATAAATGTTGCGACAAACTTGTATCGGAGTTAGGGCACATCTTCAGAAATAAAACTGCTTAGGAACCAATGACCGGAAAAATCGCCATTCGCCGTTGGGGGTGCATCTCTATTTTGAATTGTTTCTTCATGTACTTCGGAACTAGTCATTATAGGAAAACACGGCAAACTAAGCACAACGAAATTTCTGCGCATGGGTTTTTATGCAATTTTAATCCTAACTCCCCCAGAAGTTTATCGCAACATTTACGTGACTCTTTATTATATATAACGTTTTAAAACGCCTGCATTTCAACATAACCTTACTTGTATTGACACCAAAGATGCTTTTTTAGTTTTAGTAATGGGATACCTGCAAGTGGACGTAGTGTATCTCGATCCTGATTGGTTGTTGAAACGCGTCATTTGCTTACGTCAGCAACTATTATTTTCAGTTTATTTTGAATAAACAAAGCTAGTTAAGTATCAATTCTCTTAAGTGGCATTCTATACTCTTTACACAACATTACTTTATTAAATAAATAGAACGATTTTATCTAATTTAATGTATACAATAATAAACAGTGCGTTTTAAAGGTCTTTTTTATAAGGAATTAAATATTTGAATTTAAGAAACGAATTTGAAGAATTGTGGGATTTTAGTATTTACTTTATCATTTGTTTTGATTTACATGTAATAAATGCAGATTATTTAAATGAGCTCAAGAATAAAACGTACACATTTATAGTGAAATTTTATTTGTTTTTTAAAATGAGGAATTTATAATTCCTTTTAGTAAAACTTATAATAAAAAATCCGTTATGATTAATGTCATAATTAATTCTGCAGGAATGCATTTTCAGTATCATAAATTTTATCTCTCATTACGATAATTCTTGAAAAATTTAAATGTAATTTTCAATAACAAAAATAATTATTATAGTAATCAATTGCAAAAATATTGATGTTGAATGTAAAATTGAGATTTATATCATATAAATAATCAAAAGATTTTATTTCTAAAATTATAATAATAACGATATAAAAAAATTGTTTATAGTTATTTTCATTTTTATTTACATAATTTTTAACGTTTTGAGCTTTTTATGTTTTTAAATATTATTCAACTGAGGATGTTTTTGAAAGCTCCGCAATGAATGAAAGGATGCTTTTTTTCGAATAAATTGCTTTTTTCATAACTGATGTGAGTTTGCAACAGTTACTCTTGACTGCTGGGTCAAATTTAACCCATCTTTAATCAGCGCCCTGTATTCTGAAAATAGCGCAAAACGTCAATATTGAGAAAAGCTACTGTTAAATGAATATGAAAAGCGTTTGCTGTCTAATTTTTTAATAATAATTAATAACTTATTCCAATGCTGTATTATCTGGACCCATAAAAATTTGCAAAAAATTGGAATAAAATGCATTGATTTTGATAATTTTCATCTAGGTAAAAAAATGTCCCCATGTTGGCGATTTTTAAGAAAGCTTATTAACTTTTAAATTTTTTTCAGTTATTTGTCTGTTCTAATGCCCAGAAAATTCATTACAGCAAGATGGTATGTATAGTTTGATTGTTGATTCAAGTGTAAGACGCTTAAACTGTGTTTCTTTTAGTTTCCTTGGCAAAAAAGCTTCGAAAAACCGTGCTAAGATATTCTTTAAACTTTTATTTTATCAGTTTTCTCAATCTTGTTCTCGCCACTTATTATTCAACACTTTCCTTCATCAGCACATAATTGTTTATCATGCAAACATCGTGTCTGGACTTGAATTTGAGTAAATTGCAGTTAAATCTGACTTAAACACTTTCAAAAATCGGATGCGGTGTTAATTTATATCTATTATCATTTCATGATAGTCAAAATGCAGTTAATAAGCTTCACACACGCTAACACGCACTTCATATAGAAAAAACAAGATTGACCAAAACGTGACAAAAATGATGAATAATAATAGAAAAATAAAGTTTCCCCTCGGATAGAAATAAGGAAAAAAATCGCAGTGGGTTCAATATATTCCTATGCATTTCATGCAGAGCTCTAACAGAACTGAGATCATTAAATAAAGTATTAATTTGAAGGAAATAGGCTTTAATACCTTAAAGTCGTTTCATTATGACAAAAGAATAAAATAAGTGTTTGGAAATATAGAATTTGTGGACGAGGTTCCAGCAATTGGCCGAAACTCATATCAGATGCTGCCGAAAAATTCGACGATTTGATAAATAAATTAAGGGAAAACATAAGAAAATAGAAGTGTTCAATTTTATGTGTTCTCCCTCAAAATTGGTTTTAAAATTTATCAACACAATGTAGATCAGTTTATCTGATATAAACTGAACCTATTTTCAAAATAACTCCCATTTGGAGCTGCAAACTTTGCATCTCCAGAGGAAAAAATTAAGGGGCACTCTTGAAAATATTTAAGTTGGAATGAACTGTCATGCAGGTGAAAACATCATGCCATAGTTAGTTTTGAAAGACATCAATGCAAATTGTTGATAAACTTTGCAACTAATTTTGAAATTTGGAAAGAACTTTCTAGTTTCTTTAGTAAAAAACGTACATTTCAGTTTCCTTCCCTTTTACTTTAAATGTTTTTCCAAATTGTAGGTCATTTTTCAGTCACACAGCCATTTATTTATTTACTGGTGTCCTGACATGTTCTTAAAATCTAACTTCTGAAAGTAGTCTAGCTAACATGATTAAGATTGCATTATCAAGTTATATGAAAAACACTCCCAACAACTTAAATGTTGATAAAACACTTAAATGATTCGGAGATTCATGATCTGGTTTTCATATGATTTGAAAATCAAAACGTAAAAGGATGTTCGCCATTTAATAATAGCGTTACCAAAACTGAAAATGAAGGTAAGTTCGAACGTCAAAAATGCTGCTTTTATATCAGAGCCATGTCATAAATTAAGGAAGTAACGAGTAGTACCCTTCAGATTACGTGTAAATGATTTGCCACTTCACAAGAGGGCGTTGAAAGGAAATGTAAAATCCAGCTGACACAAATGTGTCCTAAACAGAGCAATACGATTTTTATTGACAGAAAGTAAATATACTGACTATATTATCAAGTGTTGGTTCTTTATGTGGGACACAGTAAAGGACAACTGATGTCTACAAATGCTGTAAAAATTTAAAGGAAGGGCGTTCCTTATTATTGGATATGCCAAGACCCAAGACAATCGAATTCTAAGAACTTTAATGAATATATTGCTGTTTTTTCTAAAATGATACAAGTGTTGCTATCACGGCTCGATGCATCTTTCAAGTAATAATTATGACATAAACAAAGGAATGGTGCGACTACCTTCTGCAACTAAAGATTGAATTGAATTATTTCGCATTGTTCTGTTCTAAAAAATTATTTTTAGCCTCGAATGTACATCCACTTTAAATACTCTCATGTGAATTGATTAATGATCTGTGAGTAAAATGAGGTGCACTCATCGTACATTCCTTTATAACCTTATTTGTGGTGCTGCTATTACTACTTTATGCTAAAGTTATCCCCCATGTCCACTATTCGTTTGAGAAACTCATGTACCAAACGATAAAAAAAATATTAATATTCAAACCCGTGGTAAACATTAATATCAGTAGTTTTAAAGTTGTAATACTAAAAATATATTATGATAAAAGAACACATACCTAAGTGGTCTACCGATTGTGACATGTGTACTAGATCGGCGCCTAAGAGCTGTATGTTCAGTGGGAATATTTATCTTGGCTAGTTGAAGGTATGACCTAAACACTTCTCTAATATTGGTGTTATCTTTGGCGGAACATTCCATAATTTTAGCTCTCAGTTTCGGTAATTCGCAAAACACCCACTCGTTCACATCTTCTTTCTTTACTTGACGGCGGTCTTCAGGGACATCACATTTATTCCCTACAACCTATTAAATTAACAAATATAATTAGGAAATGTTTCCGTTTTTAGCTTTTTATTTGTAACGTAAATATTCTCAGAAAACCTAGCAATGCTTGTCATGTTCACAGAAAAAAAGTTATGAAAAATAAATACTGTGCATTTAATTTATTACTGAAATTTTATAGAGACTAAATAAGGGTAAAAGATTTCAGAATAAGAATTATTACGGGGCTTGTCTTAATGGAAGTACACATACTTCTCGAATTTGTCTTTAGTATAAATATTTTTTTAAATATATATGTCTGTATAAAAAGCTCTTAATATTTATCAAATTAATTTAATGTATGCTTTAATATAAAATAAAGATTGCAAAAAGAGATTTTAGGTAGCTTTATTAAACACACTATTTCTCTTTAAAATATATTCCTGAATTATTTTGATTTTTAAATTTTACTACCACCTCCTGTGATCTACTTAACATTAACTTTAAAAAATGGGCAGTGCAAATTCCCAATTATTAAAGAAAAGAATTTAATATAAAACTAAAAGACTGCTTAAAAAATGGAAGGAGTTATAAAGTTTAAAAAGTTCAGCTATTTTTACAAAGTTTCAAAAAGGCAAAAAAGTTCCTCAAAAGTTATTGCTACTGGGCAAGAAAAACTATAGATTAAAATTACCATTATTAATTATGTTAAAATTACCACTATTTATAGAAGGAACACATTGCAGCCTGCTGACAAATTTAAACGAGACACCTGTACAACTATTTTAGAGTGAAGGGTCAGACTTGTGACATAAAACACTGCTTATATTTTTTCCAGCTAACGATGCCACCTACTGATATATTTTGCAATTTTTTTAAAATTTTCGGAAAATAAATATCCTAATCGCATTCTCCTTAAACAATGTTTTGTGTCAAAATAACTTGGCTTAGTGTTACAGAAGGAATTATGTTTTTTTTTATCAATTCTAATTCAAAATATTGGTTTCAAAAAGAGATATATTTATCGAATTTTTAAATGCCTATGCAGATACGAAAAGTTTTAGGCACTAGCTTACTAGAATAGGCAGTTCCTGAAAATCTGGTTTCTGTTCTCTTATTTCTTCAAAACATTGTTTAATTATTCGGAAGGAATCCTCATTGTCGATACTGTAGACTAGAAGAAATGCCTGACCATTGGCTATGGATAAACGTCTCATCGCTGGAAATTGCATATCACCCGCTGTATCTAGAAAAGTCACTTTCAGTTGAGTCCCAACTGTAAATAAATAAATTACAGGTACATTAGTATAATATTGATTTTTCAATCTTTTTTCAGAATTAACCTATGAAGGTAATACATTTTCCATTCATAACGAGAATCTAAGTAATTGATATAGAGTAAGATTGAATTATCATTAAGGAATAACTTAGATTCAGTTTAAACCAAGTATATTGATCGAATCATATCGAAAACTCGTCTTAAAATGTTACGGCTCTTTGGTCTCAAACGTTTCAAGCAAAAATGAGACTTTCTTCAGGATGATGAGAAGATGTAAGAATGATGTAAAAGAATGATGTAAGAATGATGTAAGGTACATTTTCCAAACTTTTTTAAAAGTGCAATAGTGACCAATTCATTCTCCAGACTTGAAGCCAATAAATGTTTCCATTTGGTTCATTTTGTGATGACAAAGGTTTATGTTAATTTACATTAAAAAAATTGTCATCTCTAAAAAAATCCTTGTGACGTAAGTGACTCAAACTGTCAGTAGGCGAGTCATGACTTATAGCCAAAAATTTTGCGGCTATAAGTCATTGCGAAAATTTTCACTTTAAGGCATTTTCGTAAAATTCGGACAGTTGACCGTTAATTTAAAAGCCCAGCTACTCTCTTTGAGAAAAAAAGTCAGTGCCCGTAATTGTAACGAACTTCAGTTAAATTATTAGAATTGACCCTAAAATGAAACGACCAGCTTATTAAAGCTCTTTTAACTCAATTCTTGGTTTCCTCATTTTTCCCATAGTGGTTTCGCACAATCGGATACAAAGATCATGAATTCGATCCCAGAAAGCACCAAAGAACATCTATATCGCATTCCTTTTCATTAATGACCACAGTCAACGAGTACACAACTCTATCAATCCTCGACAGATAGCTGCACTGCACTACCTCGCTTTAATTCCATAAACGAATCACCTGAGTCTCAAAAACGTGAACTCCCGAACTCCTACGAGTATAAAATTGATTTACGACCAGTAGCCAGATAATTTACGAGAAAAATTTATGGGTAAACCTGCATTATTGCAGTCATTATAACTTTGCGAATATAAATTTATTTTTACGGTCAGAATACGGTGATTTAAAGACTTTTTGGCGATTACCGAACATAATGGTGAAATGTTTTACAATATAGTAAATATTTATTGAAAATTTGGTAGCAATATTTGAATAAGCATTTGAATTTTATAACATTCATTAATATTATATGCATTCAAGTTATTTTCTATCACCTTCTATTATTACCACTATTCTAGATAACATTATTATCCCTATAATATACGAAATACATGTAAAAAATAATACATTTGCTACAAATCTAACTTCATTTAGATAATATCTTGATAAATCTTTCGCTATTTTTCTTTCATTGATGTAAATCCATAACTGATCAAATAAAACTATCCGGTTACACGTTTATGTTTATCAAGCAAAAGTTTCACTGCTGAGCAAATCAAATTGAGATTTCATCACCCATATACTTCGCTCAGTAAATCAGCAGACATATTTTATTACAACTGCATGCTCTACGTGATACAAGTGGCTCTTTTACTAAGTACATTAGGTTGAAGAAAATCACATTTATTTATCGCCAGAGGGCACGAATTCCATTTAGTATCCTAGAAACTTCCTCTGTTTCAACTTGTTCGGTAAAGTCCTTATGATTTATATTATTCCGGGCGGCTGCATTAGTTCCAGAAATTCGATGAGTGCTGGAGTATGAAAAGGCGTTAAATTAACTCTCTTTTGGAAAGCGTTTGCAGGAGAAAACTTATTTTTCTCTGAGATATAAACCGGGGAGAATCCCCTTTCCCATTTAAGGTATCCGACTACCTTCGGGACAAAATTTTTGAAAAATAAATATTTTTCACAACATTATTGCAATTTATATTGTATATTAATTTAAATAAACATATTTAATAGAGAAAATTNAGACAGGGAAAACCTAAATATTTTATAAAAAAAAAGACCTCTAAGTTTCCAAGAGGAACAGTGGCTTGAGCGACAAATTTTCTCCTGAACACCGCAGAATGTTCTCTTGTCTGAGAGGTATTATGTTTAATATCTGAAATGATATATATGGAGGAAACTTAAATATTTTATAAGAAACATCCAAAAAAAAAATTAAAATTTTTCCTTAACTGTGAATTATTTGGCAAACCTTCACCAGCACTTTCTTATTAAGTGCTTAAAATACTAATTCTTAAATAATTAATGTATTCAATACTTGAAATGCATGTTTTAAAACGATATGCACTTGATATCTCTGTCCAAGTGATAAAAGGTTTTAGTGGTATATATAGCTTCAGAATGACTAACATGCATTTAAGTCTTTAACAAACATTTTTATGAGTAATTTCACACTGATACGCCATTGATTTCACGCTGATAATTTCACACTGATGTATATTACGCTAGGTCATTAGTTTTTCAATGATATGAAATGATTAGCAAGATTGAAATAATTGTATTTTATTTTCACTTGGGGCGTATGAATTATTGCTTTCTGTCGCAATTGATAACTTTACGAACAGCAAACTTTTTGTGAATTTTTTTTTTTTTTAGCTTCACACTTAAGAGCACTATTTCAAAACTCAAGTTTCTTTCAGCAAACTTTTTTATCATTCTGATAAAATAATTAATACGCTGTTTAAAAAATTTCGAAATTAAATGGAAATTATCATTGCTTGCTTTCGTTTTCATTTGATCTCGGATAAGTCTCGGATTGTGACCATAAAGGCGCCAAAAGTTAGCTTAGAAAGTAAGGTAGTTTTACCAGCTCAACAAATGTTCATTTCCTATTAATTGATAAAATGACGAAAATAAACTTGTTTATGAATATAGTTCTTTTCGGGAACATTTTTGGTAAGCAAGAAAATTCAACTATTTATTTAAAAAAAAAAATCAATAAATAAAGGTCTACATTTTTTGGCGAAGATCTGCAATTTTTTGGCGACTTTCCGCTTCTACTAGACTAACCGAAAAGTACATTATTTTATTTTTTAATTTTTAAACTCACCATTTCCTTACAAATATACTATAAATAAACAAATACAGTCCAGGTGTTTCAGGGTACAGGGAGCTCACATCCCTATGAGGTGCTTCAGGTTCAAATCCCAGAGGTGGAGAAATGTCACTTTGCTTCCTGCTCACACCGACCACGGTAATGGCGTAAAATATCCTCAGTGGTAGACCGTTCATGGGTTAGATTTCTCTTGGCGTCGGACTAACCGAGGAAGGTTTTAAATAACCGTGTTTTTAATCTCCATGTACCGCAATTGCGGATTAGTTCCATCAGTAAGTCCTTCACGAAGGCTAGTTAGTCCCAGTGCTTGATCCAGGAGTATCCGTGTCTTCTGGGTTGAGTTCAAAATTACTAAGGTGCATAGTTGAACATTGAATTTGTAAATTCTGAATTGGGTCAGCTGTTTAACGCGGGTTATAATACAAATTTAATCCATCCAATCGGAGCAGTGGAGTCTTAGGGGGTAGTGCGCTCGCCTTCCAATGAGGTGAACCGGTTTCGAATTTCCCGCGATGGCTGATTAAATCGAATTCCGCGCCTGGCTCGCGCAGATCAATCTACCAATGAGGATAGTTACTAACGTAAACTATCCTCATTGGTAGATTGATCATGAGTTAGAGTCCCCTTGCTGTCAGGCTAACCGTCAGAGGTTTTCATGATTTTCCTCTCCATGTAATGCAAATGCGGGTTAGCTTCAAGAAAAAGTCCTCCACGAAGGAAAATTTCTCCCAATACTTGATCCAGGAATTCCCTTGTCTTCTGGATAGGATTCAAAATTATAAGGCTACGGAATTGAACATTGGTAGCCGTAACACCAAAATTGGGTCGGATGTTCAACGGCAGTTATAAAATAAGATCCTTCCCATAAAAATTTCCATTCTTCTTTACTTGATTTTATTTCGTAGCATCCTCTATAATAAACTTCTAAAGATAAAAATTAAATCAATGATGACAGATAAAAAAATTTTAAAATAAAAGGCGCACATAAGCTAATCGTATTCTGAAATTAGCGTCCCATAATTGTGTAATGGCTCTTTCTTTCAAGCTCTCTCACACGTGGATTTTTTCAGTAGTAAACTTCAAAAATCTCATTTTTGAAAAATGTTTCTACATGTCTAATTAGAAATATTAAATAAGTATAATGAAAAAGGATTTCTTTCAATACTTTCATCACCCAAATTATTTCCTAAAATTTCATTTTTCTTTAGTAATATTTAAAAATTATTTTTATATTTTAAAAGTTGCAATTCAGTTGCTCCTCTTAATAAAAATGTTTGATAGGCGGTTCATGCTATTTTGAAGAAAATGGTTTTTGATGTTTCTGAAGAAAAATAACCGATTTTTCTTCAATGATATTTATAAATTTCTTTTTGTCAATAGCCTATTTATTAAGAACTATTGCCAAATAGGTAAACAGGTGGTAGTATTTCGATTTCAACATACTATCATTTTAGCTTTTTAAGTTAAATCGCGATTCCATTTAAGTGATCAAAATTTTGTGAGTAACAATTTTTGTTAAAATTTTGATAAGCAAAACTCAAACAAAATCATAGAAAATTTTCTACAAAAATAAAATAAATAAAATAAAATAAAGCATTTTAATACCAAAATTTTTTTTAATATATTCGTTAGTTGACTTAAAATATGCATGCGTATCTTGATCAAAATCGCCAAACAAAAAGCCAAGTATATTCTTATTGAATAGAGTGCAAGAAAATTGTATAGTGACTTATTTATTTACAATAAAAAGTAAGATCATCTAAAATGCCCAGAATATTTTATACTCAATTCAGTAAATTTCAGGTAATTTAATTTATGCGTCATATTAACGATTTATTCGAGTAAAACTTCATAATACAATTTTTTAACTCGAACACATTTAATTATGACGCAAATAAGTAAGGTGTTAATCAGATTGCTTGATATCTATTAAAAGTTTTGTAAGTAATTTTAAGAACTTAGAAATATAATACATACTTGGAACCTATAAATTTATTTTTATTTTTCAAACATCAAAAGGAAAACATTAAATGAATAGAAGTATGGCTAGAGTGATAATGGTTGTATTTAAAAAGGAATTTAGTTGTCAAGAACTGGCATATTTTTAAGATGTTATGAATTAAAATATAACTCAATATAAGTGTCGGGTATATTATGATGTTCAGTAACAATTAAGTGGCTAGTTTTGTAAGTAAAACTAAGTTCGTTTGTATATTTTAATATTTTTTTTTGCGTTGCAAACACATTAGTGATTGATCTTACATTAAAAAGGTATCACTAGGAAAGTTTATAAAAAAGAACAAAAAATAAAATTTTAGGTTAAATAAATTAACAATTCTAAAATTTACTTTTTAAACTAGTGCATTTTGTTATTTTAGTACAATTTCATATGCTAGCAAATAACGGCAAAGAATGGAGAAAAAAAGTTTTATTCTTCAGTTCTGTGCAACAGAATATATCCTCCAAAATTTTCAAAATCATTTACAATAAACATAGCATTCAAAACATAATAAATAAAATAATTTTCAGCTTGCTATTATTTAGAACAACACAATGCAAATGAGCTTTCAGAGTCAAATGAATTTTGCCCTTCATCAAAACTACCATTCTTCATTTCGTGATGTTTCCTTTGCAGTAATTGAAATTTTAAACTCAACTCAGTGATTTCTACTTCCAGACGATGAGATGTGACATTCAGTGTCTTTATGTACAAAGCAGCTTCATTTAAAAGTTTCACAGTTGAAATTCTACTCTGTCTTTGGCTGCATGGAATCAACTTCTTTAATTTCTCTAAATAGTTTCTCATATCAGCTCGTCTTTTTCGTTCAAGCTCATTATGATATCCTCGCTTACGGGATGATTTTTCCTTTTCTAGTTTAAGGGGAATCTCACAGTTTACATTTTTAGGAAGACAATAGTCGTGGTCTGAATTTCCCTCAACGAATTGTGCGGCTTTTAATAACAAATCTAAATTCATTTTTTTTCAACTCTTAGACAATGCTACTTTACTTGAATTGGTCTTTAGAAAAGCGTGGAAATAAACATGCTGTTGAAAGACATTGCCAGTTCCAAGAAAGACAGTATAAAATTTTGACTTATGTTTTTAAGTGAATTAGGATAATCATTATGACGTCATGAATTGAAAATAAGAAAGTAATCTGAAACAAATGTATCTTTTGTTGACAGTTTCCCTTCCTAGGCTTTTAGCAAAGAAGTTAAAGATGTAACTCTAAATAAATCACATTTTCTTTTGTTCTTTAAATTTCCATAGTATACCTCAAATGTTTTTCAGAATTAAAATATTTATAAACATCAAATGCAGTCAAATATATAAATTATATATTATTTTCTTTAACTGCAAAAATAAAGTTTGCTGATATAATAGAACGGTGACTTTTTTCGTGCTATAGAAACAAGATGGCTTTACGCAATTATATTTAAGAATATATTAGAAACCATGAGGGGGTGTCCTTTGTTGTTAACTTATTTTTTGGAACGTGTTATAATAAATCTACTGCAAAAATAAATGAAAATGTAAATGTCATGCAACAATTGAATGCATATGTATTTGTGGTGAACTCCATTCAAAAATTATACAAATAATATTAATACCGTTGATTTTCATGCATTCAAAAACTAAAATTTTCTATCTAAAACTGTTACTTGCGTCAATAAAATTTAGAGAATTGCATTAATTTCCCAACCTTCTAGAATAGAAATTATTAAAAAACAAAAATATATGAAGAAGGAACATTACCATTATCAGTTATTTTGAGTGAACTATAACTGATTCATATTACCCCTTGAACTAAAATACTTAAAAAAGATCAACTTGGACGACATCAAGACTTGTTTCTTGAAGTTTTTTCTGACTCAACTGCCGACAGCGCCCTCCAGCAATACTTAAAGAAAATTGTTTGTTGATTCAGTAGATGTGAAGAGTTGACGCTCTACGGTATATTATGTAGTGTCTCTGTCCTATTTTTATTTACTTTTGTACGATTATATCTGTGCATGATTAAAGGAACATAGTAATTCTTTGTGAATTATAGTTTTAAAGTTCAGTTGTATGCTTCATTTCAATAAAAAAAGATTGAATTAAGAATGTATTACGCTAAATTATATTAGTGTATTGAAATTTTTTCCTATTGTGCACTTATATAAAATCATAAAATTTCCTAATTAACTCCATATCTTTTAGATTTTAGTTGTATTGTTTGTAAAAGCTGTTTCTGCCAAACCTTTATTTATTCTTGTTGTTTTATTTACTTTATTCTTCGATGTGATAAATTCTACTTAAGCAGAGAAAAGAAAAATTCTGCTTTATTAACACTTTTTTGTATTTATTCTCCTAATTATTTAAAAAGATTAAAGGTGCATGGTACCTATATAAATATGCATTTTATTGAATTTGAAACTAAGCATAAGAACTAGGAAAGGGTGAGAAATCAAACAAAAGTAATTTACATAACAAAATGTACTACGTTCATTAAAACTCGACATCCTTAAAGAACTAACATAGAACTTGAAAGATCATTTTATATAACTAAAATGAAACAAATAACTAAACGATTACAAATAATTGAGCGATTAATTCAATTAAAATAATAAAAGAAAACTGTAAACTCATCAATATATCAATCTAACTACAACTTAAGTGCTTTGCCATAGCATGGCGCTGAAACCGTTTGAGCCAGACTGTTGCCACATTGGGGAAAAAATACGTCGTTTTTTTAAGTGCTCAAGCCCTGAAATTTTTGAAGGCGAAACACTTAATCGTTTGATTTGAGATAGGTCAATGTATTTAAAAGGTTAAAAAATTCAGATGTGGGAAAGGTGTACTCGAAGAAAATTTCTCAGAATTTTTTTAAAACTTATACTGTAATTCTTTTCTTTTCGTTTTTACCAAAAACCTTAAAACGTAACTTTCAACATTTCACAAAAAAAGAACATTTGCAAATTAAAACACACTTTGAAGTAAGGCAACACTTGAAAGTTCGCATAGAACAACACTTTTGGCGAATTTAACCTAAAAGTAAAATTTTTCTATTCCAATGTTTTCTCCAAAAGATTAATTTTATTAAGGCATTGCGCACCATAGTTATGGCGAGTACTTTTCTCAAAAAAGGCTTTCCTAATTTAATACCTTCAAGAATCAATGGATATGTATTGTAAATATATATAAAGTGTGTATTTTTAAAAATATATGGTCAACACTTTGACGTAATCAAAGCTCTATATTGCCGATAATATTTATCAGATGCTCAAATAATTTTACAGAAATAAGAAAGAGAATAAATTAGTCAGAACTGCTCCCATTTAGGATAAATTTACACAGTATCTTAATTTCATTAAATCGTCTAGGTCACTTTTTTATTAAATTATATTTTTTCCTTTCATAGGAAACCAATATATTCAGTAATAAGCAGTTTTTTTCAAATTGCAAAATAAATGTAAACTAAAAGAATCAGTTAGAGCTTGATTGACAACTTGATTTCATTTTGAAAAGGCTCTAGATATGCGTCTAGAAAGTTCCTTAGGGTTCCTTAGGGTATTCATCCACTTTTCCTTCGAGGTTAATGTCTTCCTTACCTGTACTATGCATGATTCTTTATCGCCTTACGAGATCATTGCCAACAAAACCAATTACTTTTATTTTTTGAAATGCCGGATGCTATTTAGGCAAAGTATGAAATAATCGTCCTGGTGAGTTTATTATGTAAATGATGTGTTACTGTGAATGACCGAAATCGGCGGTTGTTGACTTTCACCGGTGAATGTTGACAATCAAATTAGTCGCTATGGTGAATGTCCGAAATATTTATTACATCCGATTTGATATTAATTAAATTGTGGATCTAATTACACTTATTCGATATTTTAATACTTACTGACGATAGATTAGAGCAAACATCAGTGTTTGGAGTATCGGGCAAATATATACCGGGCAATGGCACTTGACCTTAAAAAAACATCAGTGTAGGGTATACCGGGCAACGGCACTTGACCTTAAAAAAACATCAGTGTAGGGTATACCGGACAAATGTATAGCGGGAAGTGGCACTTGACCTTAAAAAAACATCAGTGTAGGGTATACCGGGCAATAGCACTTGACCTTAAAAAAACATCAGTGTAGGGTATACCGGGCAAATGTATGCCGGGCAATGGCACTTAACCAGACCTAGTATGACTAGACCTTTGGTAAATGTCCGAAATATATACTAGGTCTATGGCCACTTTTGCTATAGCTTAAATATTTGAAAACAAAATTAAAGCGTTTGAATCAATTTTAAACTGATAACGAAATTATTGCTTTAAAATTAAAAAAAATAATAATAAAAACTGCGCCAGATAAGAGTAATTGAAGTAGTTGCTTTATACAGCGCATGTGCGGAAAAAAATTTAAAAAAATTATCTAGGTGCATCTAAAATGGAATGAATATCACAAGACACCCTAGAGAATAAACCAATCGGAACTACTCACATTTAAAATAAATTTACACAGTATCTATACTTCAGCAAGTCATCAAAGATATTATTTTATTAAAATTATGTATTTTTTCCTTTCATATGAAACTAATATATTCAGTAATAACTAGTTTTGTTGAAACTGAAAAATAGATTTCCTCTGAAAAAAAAAATCAGTTGCAACTTCACTCACAACTTTATTTTATTTTGAAAAGGCTCTAGATACGCGTGAAATGTTTGAACACAAAAGAGCTACAGTTAGAAGTCACGTCTTAAAATAATACGTAAAGGCAAATATAAATAAGATTACGATCCGAGAAATTTTAGAAAGAAAAATATTTGCCAATGTAAATATTTAAACTTTCATAACTTGTCATTTTTGATATGCATACAAGAATCACAAAATATGCGCTTTTCATTTTTTTGGTGTTTTTTCTAGCGCGGATAAAAACAGTTCTCTTTTTTGGAATACCGAACGCAATTTAAAATTCGCAGAAAATAACAAAGAAGAAAAATTCTAAAGCGTGTCGATTTATACCACAAAAATATTTTCAATTTCCAAAATAAAAAGTAAAAGGGAAAAAAGTCTTAAAAATGATATAGTAGTTTTTTTTTATTTATTCCTGTTCATTATTTTCATAACTTTATTTACTTGTCTGTTTATTATTATAATTCTTCGCTTTATTTACTGAAAATTTCTATCTTTTAAAGATTTTTTTTTTACATAATGCAAAAAAGAAAATTACTGAAAGCAAAGCTTTTCTCTCCAAATAACAAAGCGTTTAAAAATTTAATATGTATTTGTAAGCTTTTTTTTTACTTTTTCTGTATTTTTAATTTTAGTACAAAAAACTGTTTGATAAAAAGAGAAATAATTATTCATGCTATTTAAATGCCACAAAATCATCAGTTTTTTCTAAAAAAAAACTTTTTCGATAATTTTTTTCCCTCATAAAAACAAAAAAAAAATTTACTGTTTGATTTTTCTATATTATGTGATCAAAAATCTACAAATAAAGAAGTAACAGTTTTTGTAAATTTTTCAGATCAAGAAAAATATTTACATAAAATTAATTTTAAAATGCTAATAATTTTGACTGCAACATTTGTAAACATATACTTAACGAACGAAGAAATAATCTTTGATTTTCAATATGTACTTCAAATTAAATGTGTTATATATTATTTAGCTCTAGAGAAGATGATTGGTACCAGCAATTGAAGCAATCATAGGTACATCGGAGCATTTGTTGATTTAGAAGCCAAACAGGCTCGACACACATGCATGACGTCCCCAATTAATACTGATTTGAACCATAGGATTAGACATAATCATCTCACTTCTTTCCCCCTCCAAGTACCCAATCAAAAGAATTTCAAATTTTTTCTTTGTAAAAAATACAAATAACAACGAATTTTTTATCGTAATAACTGCAACCAAGTAAAATCGTTTACAGAATCTAATTTTAACTATAAAATAATCGTCAAGACCATAAGAACTCCTCCCAACCACTCTTGGTATTTTGCAAATAAACCGGGAGAATCTTTCAATCTTAGACCGAGAGCCCATCAAACTGCCTTTTCACGCTTCTTGAGTAGCCATACTAGATCCCTTACTTTCAACCGGGGCCAAAAAAACTTATCCTGAATGTCATTGGTGCTCGACAGACATGGTCTCCTCTGCGCATATTCTGACTTGTTTGGGGTTCGGTAAAGATGAGATCCTGCGAGACTCCAGTCTTTTTATGGACTTTTTGGAGGTGTTCGGATTCATAGGAGTCATCTAGCGCTGCTAGACGATTCCGAGATTAGCAACAACAACAACATAATCGTTCACTGTGATATTTTTAGAGCTCTAAAAAATACTAACATCTAACATTATAGTAGAGATAGTAAGTGAGGATTCTGAATGCAAGAGCAGTAGTTTCAATCAAGCTTTTTGACCTGTTGCTTTTTAGAATTTAAAATAAAATGTTCTGCACTACACTGAAGCAAGAAAGAAAATAATGATTTTTGTAACTTTCCTACAGAACATTTCCTTCCTTTAAAACTACATAAATTTACTGTAAAATTACATCTCAATCTGTGCTTGACACGATTAGCGCAATATTTTGGATTCCAATCAACGCAAAAAAAAAAATTTTTTTTGATGACATCTGTACCGACTTTATTGCAACTTGCGCAACTGAAAAAAACCTGTTATTTAGAAAGCTTTAAAATATGGTTTGGTGTTAATATTTTTCCGACAAGTAATTTTTTCTGTAGTACACCGCTAATTTTCTGTAATATTACAGGATTTTTTTTTTTACCATATATTTAGATTTTCAATGTTTTTATTATATCAAATCTTAATATCGAAATTAAGAATATTTTATGTAATTCTCTAAATGATATGGAGTAATTTACAAAAATTATTCCATCTTTTACAAATTTCCTCAGAGTCATGTAGAGAAATGTCACATAATATTTTTATTTACTCATAATTGCATTTGCGAATAAAATGGAACGAATGGAATAAAATTCTTTGTTCCATTCATTTTCAAAACTTCCCCAACAACTGCAGTAAAATTCATTGTTTGCTTCGAAACACATTACAATTTTAAATCACGGAAAAGTCTTCGCAACTTAAACCGTAACTAAACGAAAAGCCACAATTTTTCTAATTCCTTATTCCAAGATTTTAATTAAAATAAGAAAACGTTTGGTTTTCGACACAAAAGTAAAGTAATAAACTACACAAAAGGTAGAGAAAGTTTATTGTATTCTAATGTTGCTGAGCTCCTAAACAATGATCCTTTACTTGGTTACAGTTTAATTTTGAAAGAGTATTTTACCAGAATTTCTTGAAAGATATTAAAATGAATGAAGAAAAATAAGCCTCTGAAGTATTTGCAATACTTTGTCTAAAGATGGTAAAATGCTGTAAAAGAAATTAAAAGTCTTATGTCGATTCCTAAGTATTGAAAAACATTAGAATTCTTATGTTATTATTCTTTGAATTTTCTTTCTTAAAAAATAATACCCGCAGATATCTGAAAGAAAGCGTTTTTTCTTTCCGCAGAGAGTTTGAGGAATGCACACTGAATAAAAGTAAACTGTAAGAAATTCCGCATCAAATTATGGTAAAAATACTGGCACTTTGGGTGCCGTGAAATCCATTTTTATGATAAAATATCATACCGTAAATTTTACAGTAATATTTATTTAATTAGAGTAATTCAGTGTGTGACATTGAGTCACCAAATCTTAATTTTTCTGTTGGGATTGTGACCTAGAAATGAGGCCGACACCCCTGAACCCTCTACTGTGACGCCTCACTGTCTGCCGACCTTCACGCCTTTGACCTTCGGCAGTCTTTGATGTCAGCACATGTTTTTAGTTACTGTACGGTCGCCGTTAGTGTTTAATTATGCTTAAATTTAAGGGGTTAGTCAACTCACTTCAGTTTGCTCCTTAAGCTAGGTTCTTTTGCTTTTTAGGGAGTTTAACTTCCACTACTGGCCTTTTTATAAATACCGCCCATTTTTTTGAGCGGGCAGCATTCGATATTTGATCCTTCAAAATCTACGATCCTTTAACAGGGATTTTTAATTTTCACCCCCTCCTCTCCTTGAGAGACGGAGATGTTCCACAGTTTTTCTTCCACCCCCTCGTGGGTGTTTCCGCTGACATTAGTGGCGATCTTCATCGTGCATAATTTTTATTGAAGTAAACATCTCTTCTTGAAAAGTCAATTTATGTCTTTTTGCTATAGTTAACACGCCAAAAAAAAATGGAAGTATTTCGAGATAACATCGATGCATTTCGTGGTGTCTTCGATTTTTGTGCCTTGCCCACCGCTCCAGATCCCCACCAGTGTACCACTGTTGTTTTTTTTTAAAAAAAAACAAATTCTCTCATTTCCGGCTGTTGATGTGCTATGTGATTCCTGTTGAATAGTGTGACGTTGTGTTCTGTCAGTGATCTACATAAAATAAAAAAAAAATGTTAGTGCCCATAACATGGACTCGCTCATTCTTATAGTGGACTAGATGTTTTTTTCCTTGTAGCCTAAAAAAAAAAGAGGACAACTTCCAAGGAGAGCAAGAGGTATGTCTTTTATGAAGTGTATTTCTTCTGGATAAGTATGAACATTTGCGGCATGATGTTTTGTGCAAACCTATACAGATTCGTTTCGGCCTCAATTTATCTCTCAAATTCTCATCATCATTAGTATTATTTTTATAACAACCCAGCAACGATCCATTTAACACAGTGAATTTACGATAATCATTGCTGTAAAAATTATGGTATATCAAATTTTTGTTCCGCAACATGTTTCTGTAAAAATGGAATTAACAATAAAATGTACTGACACCTTTTTTACCGTATTTTTACCGAATTTTTTTACATCGCATACAGATTCATTTTTGCATTATTTTGCAGATTTTGATTTTAATTCCATTTAGTTAATAAAATAAATTAAGTGGAACAAAATGCTCATGTGGCCGATAAGTTTTTATTGCCGAAGTGCCTGCAAACGGCTGGAAGCATAACTCCAACAAATTCTATACAACTTGCTTAAAAACAAAGAAACTTAAAATACAATTTTGTATTTTCTCTTGCTCATAAAGTTTTTTCAAAAAATATCTTAACAAAATTGCTCCATATTGAACTAGCAAAGCTCTAAAAGCAAAATTTACAGAACTTTTAATATAGCAAGTAATTTTCAAGTACTTTTAAAATAAAAATTAATAATGCAATAGAAAAACCTACATGCAACAACAAAAACTACATTTCTTGTGAGTGCAAATTTGCAGAGAAATTATAAAAGGAATTTCACAAAATCTAAAGGAATTATTGTGTGTGATAATATGAAAAATGCAATTTTGAGAAAATTCTATTTAAGATTCTAGAAAGCTGATTTCCACTAAACACGTGCCAATGCAAAACCGCTGAACCCTTTTAAATATAGAGAAAAGTTTTGACTTAGGCTTTCAGTAAAATCAAGTTTCTTTTATCAAATTTTGATTTCGAGTAATTTACAAATTTGTTTTATTGAAATTTGAGTTACCTATGCTTACACATGGCTACACATTAATATTTTCAAGAGATTGAGCACTATATCACAGAAATTCAACCACGTTTTAGCAAAATGATCGTCAATATATATATATATATATATATATATANTAAACTTTTCTTTGGAGATTATACTTTAAAACTATACTTTTAAAAAAAATCTTGTCTTTTAACATTTCTTCACAATTTTAAAATTTCTTTGCTGTTTCTTTGCTGTTTCTTTGTTAAAATTTCTTTGCTGTTTTCTTTTCTTACAAACAATGTATAAGTTAGTTAAAGTTAAATGAATCATTAAAAAAAGCTTAAAAAGTTTATCTGAAAGATAATTTGAGTGGTCTCAAAACTTAAAAACAAATTAAATTGGTTTCAGAGTAAAATTAAAGCTTATTATCGCCATTAGCCCTCTTCTAAACCTCTTGACACGCAAACAGCTTCTCTTTTTGAATCTAGTCACCGAAAATTACAAAATGATCCTTTTTTTTTAAATAATAAAAACATTAATTTCCCAGGGGAAATTATTAACTGTACCCTTAACTGAATGAGAGCCATATCCCCAAATTACATCATTCTTCATCAATAGCGCAATTATCGTTAACAACCATAATTTTGGTGTTCGCGTTACAGCTTCAAAAACAGGCAATTTTCTACTTTTTCGTTGACGAGATAGTTGTTGGTTTTACGCAACATTGATGTATCTGGATAATTTATCACACAAATTCTCCTACTTCCTATGTAGACATTATTTGTTACTTACAGAGTTTTTATAAATAAATACCCTTTTAAATATCCTCTGATTTATTAAATGGATAAAGGAACAACACTCATTTATCTCGTGGGATTAATATATCTCTAATGTAACATTTCTGCTTTACATTTTTGAATCTAATTCCCAGCTACTTGGAAATAAAAGTGCTGTAAAAAGTAGTTTAATTTTGAGTCTGCAACAATGTAAAAAATTTATAGAAGACGAAAACGTTCCTGAAATTTCCTTTGTTTTGACGAAACCTTTCTCTGAAAAATTAACATTTCGTCAAATTAATGGAATAATTATCTTTGTTTTGACTAAGATACGAGCAAAAGCATTAGGCTTAATGAAACATATCGATTATCATAATTGATTAGGACATACGCCGAAAAATTAAAAGATACTGAGTGAATGACTACTCACATATGAATACTGATATACCAGTAATCACATACCAGTATAAATTTGCACACTAATACCTTTATAATCAAATTATATAAATGCAAATGATATTAAAATTGTTTTAGAACAATTGAGATTACACAATAGAGGAAAATGATTAGTAGTCAAAAGAGTAGTCTAGTTTAACACTATGGGGAAAATAGCCTTGATTAACATCTATTTATCTAGACTACTTTTCCTTATTTACTTTAAAATTTCAATGTTGTTGTAAAGGCTGACTTTAGAGTAATAAATTATTTACTTGGCAAGTGAGAAATGACTTAACCTTCTAGAACGCATATTAAAATTATAAATGAGTGTGGAAGATGTTGCATTCAGTCTTAAAATAATGTTTCTGTTACAAATATTCTGCTTATAGTTTTAATTCAAGCTTCAAATGCACAAAAATGGCAGCCATTTTGGTAATTTTTATTTTGTATTTATTATCCTGTACTAAACGACTGTTGGAAACTTTTTCGAGTTGATACTGCTCTGTTGAACATTAAAAACTCTATTTTTTTTCTTTTTTAAATTTACTTATAGATGGTAGAGCAACTGGTCACTTTCGGAAAATAAAATACAATTAATATAATCTCCTCATCAGCTCACACGACCATATTCGTGGATAAGAGTGCTTCCTAATATTTTATTAATATAGCCAAAGCAAAATATACTAATACAATATTGTATTGGTAGACTTTGTTTTAGCTACATTAATACAATATTAGAAAGAACTACTTTTTGCAGGTATAGTCGTGTGAACTGAGAACGAGATTATACCTTTACTTTATTTCATTTTCCGGTTTTTTAATTTTTAAATATTTTTAAAAATATTTTATTTTATATATATATCCAATTCGTATCCANTATATATATATATATATTAAATAAATTATCTTCAAAGGCTAGAATTTCCAAGAGAATTAAACTAATTCAAAATAAATTGACATTTAATTATTTTTCACACTGGTTTTGATGGTTTCCCATAGCAGGAATATGGAAATTTGACATAAATTTGTCAAGAAATGAAAAAAACACGCATTTTTGGACGGCTCCCGCTATTTATCTCAAAATTCTGAAAGGGGATTAGTTGCAAGAATGTCCTTAACGTAATCGAACATCATTCAAGCGGGAAAGTTTAGAGATAAACCATTTAGACTATAGGAAATTTTAAGGATTTTCTTAATGAATATATTTCAAAAGATTATTGCGCATTAACTTCAGAAAATAATCTTTTAATTGGAATCTTAAATATTAATAGCCCTTTGTGAAAGAATGGCTTTCTACGTCTTAAAATTAATAAGAGAAATATATTTTAAGCTCATAATTTATTACAGGAAGACTCGTATGAGATATTTTATATATGTTATTTTGAAAATGTAACACAATCCATTGTAACCTTATAACGGATAAAAGACAGTTGTTGTAACATTTTTCAGCCGTAGTGTGCTCGATTTGCAGATATACTTATTGTTAGAATATTATAAAGCATTAAAAAAATTTTATTATTTATCTCATAACATTTTTTTTACTTCTCAATTATTTAAAGCAATATAAGAAACTATAGATTTTAAATTAGGATGTTCTCCTAAATATTTCACTGCTATACTAAGACAAGAACGGAGATCAACAATTTTTTACCACATAAGTTTTAAAAGGAAATGAATGTTTGGAAAGAAAACAAAATTGAGAAAACCCTCTTTCATAAACCCAATTTCCTTAATATAATATTATATTTCGAGACTTATATTTATTATACTTAATATAATATTTCGAGAAAAGGGACGAAGAATATTGTTTTTTATAAATTTAAATTGAGTGCTAAATGGTATAAGTTTACAATTTATTTGTATTAAATATAACTGAAATTGTCACAATTTTTTGGAGGACATAGAGATTTATTTCAACTTTGGAGGATTAAACCATTTTAAAAACTTAATTCCAAGTCTCATGTTTAAATAAATAGTACGTTTTTGGCAGTAATGATACATTCTATTTTTTTCGGCATTAAATTAATATAATAAATCTTAAAAATGCCTTCCAATCAGAGTGAACTACAAGAGATAGTTGACAATAATTAATAAAAGTAGTTGATCCTAAAAATTGAAGCTAAGGTTTCTTGGTTTTGTTAATAATAATGTATTAAACTACAAATTAGAAGCTCTACAATAATGTATTAAATTACAAATTACATGCTTTAAGTGAAAAAAGCATAGTTCATTGCTTTTAAATTTCTACTTTTTTATAAATCAATTGTTTTTTAAACTAAAATCTACCTAAGAAAATAATAGGCAGAAGAAAAGAACGAAAATATTCAACCAATTTTTTGTAAAAAAACCTAGTAAGACTAAATCCTTCCATTTCTTTTTAAAATAAATTTAATTCCATTTGTTTATTCCTTAAGAAATCAAACAAACAATTGCTATTAAAGATTCAAAATTAAATTTCCCGACAAGCCCAATACATATGCAAATTCCGTCATGGTATATATGTCTTACCTTATTTTTACTGGCATGTAAATCATGTAAATAACCACTAAGAAGCCAAGATATCGGATAAGAAGAATAAATGGTACTAATGGAAAGGCATAAAGTAAAATTTATTTCATTTGAAAAGATAAATGCTACCAAATTTAATTATCTAAATAATTAAGAATTATTTAACTAAAAAAAGAATTTTTCATTTTCCCACTCATACTTATTTTTATTGAAAAAAAAAATTATCCCAAATGCTTCACATAAGAATATATAAGAGATTATAACATGGTTTAAAATAAAATGTTGAAGGATATACACTTGCCCATAGTACTGAATAATTTTCATAATGTAACTTTTTTATTTGAAATATAGCTATGCATTTTCTCCATTATCATTCATGATAAGTACTTCTATGATAATAATGCTTATTACTTCTTTCCTTAAAATTAAATTATTGAAGTAGATATAATGTTTTAAGATTAATGGACATATCTCGAAAGGTGAGAATCATAACGTTAACAGTAGCTAATATCCTGAATTCGATTGATGTTTATGTTATATACATTAAAATTTCACTGCTTATACAATATACTTTTCTATTTTAACACAATAATAACTTTTTTCATCGAGATTCAGTGCATCCTACTATTTTGTACAATAAATATATGGTTTAACTATCGGCGATGCGTACGTGCTATTGTTTTTGGACAATCTATATTTCACTTATAAGAAAATATCATTTTGATACAAAAAATACTTCATGAAAACGTAAGATATGACTAAATTACTGATAATTACTTTATAAGGTGATAAAAAAATTTAAAACAACTTATTAATCTATTCTTTGCTAATAATATCAAGTTTTCGAACTTTAATTTTTCGATATGCATCAAAATACTAAAATGATATTTTTTACAAGAATGTAACCTACTCATTGCTGATATTTGTTTAAGATATATTCAAAAAACTTCCTATTTAAACCTTTTACACTTATTTTAATAGGCAAATTTCAAAACACCATTAAATAATAGTTTTGTTACATATTAGTTTAGTTAATATCATATATGCTCATTAAAAAATGTCCGTTTTTGTTACAAAAATATTTTCTAAGGTATTTATTAAAAAATAATTTCGATATTAATAAATTTTGTTAAAAAATAATTGCGCTAATTTATGCTTATTGATGTTGAAAGATAAAATTATAATTTATTCCAAAACAATTTTTTGTAACTTAAATAAGAATTTTATTCTTGTTAAGAACTTAAAGTTTAGATCTATTCCATTCAACCCTTTTGAGAACTTCTGAGAGAACATGTTAAACTTGAGAGATTTTTTTTCTAATTAATTAAAAAAAGATGTTTCGAATTTCACTAAAACTTTGAGTTAAAAAAGAATTTAACCAGGTTATAAAATGTACTATAAGTGTTTGTTGAAACTCTTAGAGTTACAAGAGGAAAAAAGAGTTACAGATTTTCCCTTTTAGAAGTAAACAATGATTTGCTGAAATAGATTGTAACAAATGAAGAAAGAAGGAAAGATAGAAAAAGAAAAGAAACAAAAGGTTAGAAAACCTCCACATTTTTTTTAGATGAAGAACACTGAAAAACAGCATGGTCAAAATTACCAGAAATAAAATTTATTGTGTTTCTGGCTAAAAAGAACACCAAGATCTCGGTATCTTTTACCGAAGCACTTAGGTAAAGATTTCATAAAACTAGCAATAAAATATGTTGTTTTTTTTTACCATATAAAGGCTGTTTTTACCATATGTTTGATAGTTAATGAGATAAAGTTTGGTAATTTTCTCATGTTACCTTACAGTTAGAGCATGACATAAAACCCATTTATTCAGCTGAATTTACCTATCAGTTTTGTAATTATTACTAAAACTGTGGTAATGAGTCGTGCTGGTGCCATTTGTTGGAAGATAAACTAAAGTCATTGAATTCAAATCGAATTAAATGGTACTGATTTTTTTCCCCAAGAAATTAAACGAATAGACAGGGTTAAATATTTTTAAATTGAAGCTTGCAAGTTATTTATTTCCCTGTACTATGTATTTTTACTGTGGTAAATTGTTGCTCTGAAAAAAAAACCAGAACTATTATTTTGGAAACCAGAATTTCCGGTAAATTATTGCTGCACGAAGGAAAAAATTACCAAATAAATAGTTTGAATACTGTATTATTTTAAAGTCATTTTACTTCTTATGAACTTTTTTAAAATCTGTAACTTAAGCAAGTGATAACTTACTAAACACATATACTTTCTTCGTAAATACGAAGTAGACTAAATTTTCTGCTCACTTTCAAGGAAACAATAAGTCCATTTGCTTAATTTTGAAGCAAACAATCAAAAAAATTTTCAATTCATTTTAATAAAAACCACGTTAAAATATTAAAATTTGAAGTGGAATGGAGTTTAAAAAAACGCTTCATACATACCAGTAACAGTGAGAGAAAAAGTCTATGAATTCCAACCATACTTGATAAAGATCGTTATTTTAGGCGAGAAATCGACTTTTCCTAAAATAGAGTAACAGATTTCCCCCTTTAAACGCAAATAATGGTGTTGTTTCTAATGCCATTTCCATTTAACGCAACCCTGCTTGGTGTAACCAAGCGAATTTAAGGCAGAGTGTGTGCTTCTTGTTTCTCAGCTTCGCCATCTATGGCCAAGAATATGACTTCAGACAGACACACGTCACAGGTGTCACCGTTTATAGGGTGGGCTTATTCAAACATCCATTCATTCCCCCGCAGATCATAATTTTCAGCTGAACCAGAGAACTATCACTCTCCAATTCAATACTCCCAGAGCTTTCCCTTTGCTATTTGTGGGAATTCCGCAACCTATTTGATAAACCAATTACAATTACTAAGATTTCCCTTATTCCCTAAAATGAAACATTTTACGGATTAACTTTGCAAGATTTACTCGGCAACGACGTTATAAGTCGACAGGATATAAGGTAGGGAGGGGGGTGCATCAAAGATAAGTAAAATCTCATTAAAATTGACATTTGAAATTAAATCAATCAACTTCAGAAGTGAGTACGTCAAAAATATGGAATATTTCATTCAAATGAACAGTTGGAAATTTATCAGTCAAATTCTTCATCCAGTATCTTCAACAAAAAATAATTTCTTCAGTCATCAAACTTTTCGTTAATATAAATGGTACCTCGTCGACTTTTCATTTGTGTATGCAGCATGTTATGTCTATAATTCTGAAGGCTTTGAATGCTGCTAAAAGAACCGAGCTTCGACATGTTTCACCCCCGTTGGATTATGAAGAAAAATTGCGTCGGATTGCTGATAGACATCAAAAATGAAAATTAAAAATTAAAATCAAACTATTAAAAATCAAACTTTGCTGGCAGCGTTACTACAGACTTTTTTTTCCCTCGAACACTTTAATTATGTTAATATGCGTACACATGTGTATTTTTTATAATTCATATTACTTTATATCTTGTTTATATTACAAATTTGATTCTTTTCATTTTAATTGTGCTTCTATCACAGGGAAAGTTTTGCATATAGATAAAAAAGAAAATTAAATTTTAAACAGTAATTAAAAATTATCAGGGAAGGGGGATGTAACATAAAAAGCTTCAATTAATCTTTTTATGTTATTACTTTTCAGTAAATCTTTTTTTTAATTTATTATTCAAAACGAAACACTTTCTCACACCTTTAAATTCACATCCTGTCCTTTACTCTATATTTGTTTCAAGTCTGCATTAATTAAAAGTAAAACATTTTTCCCTTTGCCCTTTGTTGGAATCGCGTGACCTATTTGATAAACCAATTACAATTACTAAGATTTCCTTTTTTCTCTAAAATGAAGCATTTTATGGATTTACTTTGCAAGAGTTGATATTTTTACATCAAACTGTTTCAAAGTTTCAAAATATTTTTTCAATATTGATCCTTTAATTTTTACGGAACTTCTAGAAAACAGCTCAATACACAGAAATATCTTATAAACTACATAAAAATCTCAGTGTTTTTCAACAAAAGAGTTCATAAAATCTCTTATCTAAACAACTTGATAATGGAACTTATCACTGCATTTCCTCAAGTCTTCAAAAGTGTCAGAAAATATAATGATAATAACTTTATGGTGTTCTTTGCATTTTTTACTTGTTCAAGTGTTTTTAAAATTGTGTCCTAAACATTTTTCCCTTTAAATTCAGGATTTTTTGGGTTTTAAATTTTTTTTCTTCATCATTTTCAAAAAATGTTCTTTCCGAATTGTTATTGCTCACTAAAGCACAAGCTATTACTTTTTGACAAGTGCTAACTTTTTTTTTCCTTTCAAAAAAATCAGGACATTTTGAAAATCGATTTAGTCATTTTTCCGGTATTCAAAATAATGGTATTTTTTAGAAGATACCATCAACAGTCATGACATTTAAACTTGCACGAAATAAATAAATCCCCTTGAAACATTCATTGTAAAACTATTGCAATAAATGAACCTGAAAGCACTGTTTTGTAAAAAACAAGCTCTAATTTTTTTTTCAACAAGCTTACATCACGCGTGAAACAAGTGCTATAAGTATTTTATGATATGATTCTTAACAAGTTAGAATTGAAAAAAAAATTAAAACAAATGAAACAAAATAATCAGTCTACACTTATAATTTTTACCAAAAGAAGCAGTTATAAGAAATTTTACATTAATTTTTTATTTTTGTAAAAAAGAACAACTTTTTAATTGTTAAATAAAGAATAATTCGAATTAAATTATTTTTAGATTTCCGATTTAAAGAACGCATTCTATTAAATAAGTTTGCGTTTTTGGAATAAACAAATAAATGGAAGACAGCTGAAATTTGAATAAATCACCTTAAAATTATTTATAAGTTATTTCACTCAAATTTCAAAATAGTATTATATAAATCCTTGGTGTATCTGAAAATGTATTCCTTCTATAATTTTATAATAAATTAAATAGCGTGCAGGCATTCAAAGAATCTATATTTCCACTAATTAAGCATGCAAACGAGGACTAATTGAAACTCCAATTCTGGATATGAATTTCCCATTAACTTAATCACAGAAATATCTTGAGTTATTTCAATTACCCAACCACAATGCGAACCTCAAACCCATTACACTAAATGAGAAAACCACCAAATAAAACACAGTCATCGCCAACAGCTGCTCCAGTCAATAAATTTAAAACAAATTCTTCTCTCATTAATCAAGTGTAAAAATGATTTGCAATTTAATTTTACAGAGTAACTCTCTCTCTCTATCTCTCTACAGTTCTTTAAAGAACTGAGAGCTGTATTCAATAAAACCATGCTTTCTGTAATTCAAACAGGAAGCAGACATTTCAGTTTTCTATTAGTGAGAGATCTAGCCCTCTTCTAAAGATACAGCTTCGTCTTTTAATTAACACGCTTTCCTGAATAAACCAATTTAAGAAGTTGGAAACACTGCTTAATATTTCAATCTTAGTGCGGGGGTAGATAACTAGGAGAGCACTGGTTTAAGTCCATCACGTCCTTAACCGTGTCGAGACATGTTGAAGCGGATCTTTAATATACACTAGAGAAGATTGCTCCGGGTTTGGATACCTGTTTAATTTTAAATAAGTCTGTGATGGTGTGAGTACTTATAATCCTCACCGTAGATTTCATTACAATTTCCTTGGATATTGCAAGAATTTAAGGAGGCAAATATTTTGATTAAAAATGCTTTTTTCTGCTTCAACTTTTTTCCACTCCACTTAATGTCGTACCAATTTTTGGCTCAAGTAGATTTTCACCAGAATTTTAATGATCATACTAACGCGGGAACTAAATATTTTCCCCTAGCGCGAATTTAATTACTTTAAGTGAACACTTGTTTGCATATATTTCTAGCAGTAAGGTGCTATTAATTCTAGGTGAATCTTATACAACTTATGTTAATATACAATACATAAATAAAGAAACCATAAATATTAATAAGGAAAATATTTGTTTGATATAAGTACTGAATCTATTGATTAATTTTTGTACCTTCTTCTTTTAAATATTTTTTATTATCTGAAACTATGATGCATATTAATATTTTTAATTTCTTGAGAAGCTCAACTTTGATTCTCTATGTATCTATGAATCATTCAATCGATACTATGTACTTTTCATTATTTTGAAACTTTTAATTTATTGCTTTTTATTTAAGCTATTAACAATCACTTTAATTACAAATATTCGTAATGGTTGAAGCTAGATTTCCTGCATATATGAATCATTCAGTCGATAATATGTACTTTTAATTATTTTGAAACTTTTAATTTATTGCTTTTTATTTAAGCTATTAACAATCATTTTAATTACAAATATTCGTAATGGTTGAAGCTAGATTTCCTGTATATATGAATCATTCAATCGACAATATGCACTTCTAATTATTTTGAAACTATTAATTTATTTGCTTTTTATTTAAACTATTAACAATCATTTTAATTACAAATATTCATACATATATAAGGATTAATCTGAACTCCAATTTTGGATACGAAATTCTTAGATTAATTACAGAAATATCTTGAGTTATTTCAATTATCAAACCATAATACAAACCTTTTACACTAAATGGAAAAACCACCATCTTCGATATCAACTGCTACCCGAGTCAATAGATTCAAAACAAGTTCTTCTCCTATAAAGTGTCCTAATCAAGTGTAAAAATGATTTTCAATTTAATTTATAGAGTAATTATCTCTGCAGTTCTTTAGAAATGTGAGAACTGTATTCAATAAAACCGTGCTTCCTGTAATTCAAATAGAAATGTAGCCCTCCTCCAAAGATATAGTCCCGTCTTTTAATTAACACGTTTTCCTGAATAAACCATTTTAAGAAGATGGAAACACTGTTTAATATTTCAATCTTACTGCGTGGGTAGATAATCAGGAGAGAATGGTTTAAGTCAATTAACATCACATCCCTGAACGTGTTGGGACATGTTGAAACGAATCTTTAGTTTGCATAGAGAAGCAGATAGAGAAGTTTGCTCCTTGTTTGGATACCTGTTTCGTTTAAATAAGTCTCTGATGGTGTGAGTATTTAAATATCACACCGTAGTTTTCATTGTAATATCTTAGGACATTTCAAATATTTAGGGACGATTTAAAGAAAAAAAAAATTCTTCTTCAACTTTTTTCTACTCAGCTAACTTCTAACAATTTTTGGCTGAAGTAAATTTTTACCAAAATTTTAAAAGTAACAGTAACTTGAAAATTAAATATTTCCTCATGGCGCTAATTTAAATACTTGAAGTGAACACTTGTTTGCTTGTATTTCAAGCTGTAAGGGGTAATTACTTCTAGGTGAATTTGGAACTGTTTTACTTTTACGGCAGTATTCATTAAATTCAAAATATGGTGATTAATAAAGGAATTATTTCTTTAATATTAAAACCTGATTCTCCCTTTATTGATTAAACTTTTTTATCCTGTTTTTAAACAACTTTTCTTGCCTAAAACTAAAATGTATATAACATTGTTAATTTTTTCAAAATTTTTATTCATATTTAATACGCGGATATAAGCAATTCAATCACTTACTAAATACACCTACACTGTATCACTTTCGGATCAAGTTACGATAAAAGTACCGGCACTCATTGTGACGGTACTTTTTAGCGGAACATATTACAGAATAAGCAAGGAAATCTCATATAACGTGATTTTTGCAGTAATGATAATCATAGAATCTCTCTAATGAATAAATATTACTGTAAAAATTACAGTATAATATTTTTCAGTAAAAATGGATTTTACGGATGATGCACCCAGTACTTTATACCGTAACTTGAACTGGGTTTACAATGTTCAAAATCTTTTAAGGACCTTTGAATACATTTTTGATAAAAATTGCATTTGAAACCTTTATTTTATTGTTTTTTAATTAAATATTTGTAAAGATTAAAACTAAAATAGCTGTAGTTAAGCCATCTCAATAATAATTAATTTCATCTTCTAATTTTTTTTTCTGGATTAAAGTTTGATAACTATAAAATAGAGGAAATTTTGCCTAATCTGTAGAATTGATATTAATAAACCGTGAAGACTTTTTTTTTATTTGGCTATACATATTATGATGCAGACTAATTTATTTTTTTCCATCTTGCTTTTGAGTGCAGTGGTTATGAAAGCCAATGGGTAGAAAATACTTTTTTTGGCAGTGAAAGAACGCCTTGCAACTACTTATTACTTCTTAAATTACTATTAAATTATTTAGACAATACTTTTAAAATAATTCTTTGGGATCGGGGTAATTGGAGAATATAGAACTTTCAATTATGCACAAACAACACAAGTTCGAATCTCTAATCATTTAGCTCATATGCTGATTTCCACCTTCCTGTCTGAATTATAGGTTTAATTATAATATTCCTAGGGAGTAAGAACAATGTATTAGATGCGCATTAAAATCTAAAGTCTATCTGGAGGTATTTCGTAAATTTAATTTCCAAGGTCTGAATGTGTTAAACTTTTTTCCATCTGACATCATTAAAAGGGATTTATCCAATGTTTGTTTCTAGAAATCCTTTTTTTTTTCCAAAACAAAATTACAGGGTGATTAGTTTGAATGTTAAGAGCAATAACACCTCAACATCATTGTGTATCGATACAATATTTAATAACATAATGGATATTTAATATATTAATCCAGTATTGAACATCTTTATTTAAACTATTTATGAAACATTAGGAAAAAAAAGGTTTAAAAAGTTAAAAAATAGAATAAATTATAGGTTATGCTTTCGATTTTATGCATACAAGTCTGTAACCATCTATAATATTATTTACCTATTAAAATTCAAAATCCTTCTTTAGTATTGTAAATTGAGTTTAAATTTAAACATGATTAGGTTTATTTACATTGGTTGCATAAATAGGCGTATGTTTCATCAAATGTGATATTTGAATATTGCTTATTAAATTTAGAACACAGAATTAATCTGATTAAATTTACTTCATACATTTAATTAATCGCATTATCAATAAGTTTTGTTTACTCAGCCAAATTAAACTCAAGCTGTTTAAGTTTAGATTACAATATAAATTTATATGTATTGTTTATTTTTCAAGTTGTTCTTGTTGTTTTAATTCAACTAGAATCGTGCGAGTTTAAGTTCTATGAGGTGCTCCATATTTATTTCTTCTGTTTAAAGAAATCGCAGTTCCAGAAAATTCGACATTCTTTGGAGATGAACGCACTCAATAAGTGAATCAAAGTTTACGGAAGGATTTTTCGACGAAATCTCTTTAAAGTGGTTGCCATAGTAATTTAATCTCGTTCAGCAAATAATAGCCTTCCAGTTTACAGTTTCATGAATTAATTTTAACCTACACTTTAAAAGAGCAGTTCAGTTTTGATCTTATTTGAGCGTAAATCTCCTTCTAAATTCTTAAATTAAAAATTAAATTATAAAATAGTCAAAGAGTAAAGCTTTGCAAAATTAGATATTTGTTTTTCTTTAAAATAAATTTGATAAAGAGACTTGCTTATCATGGAGATGTATGTGTTGTCTGTTTGTTTAAATAAATTTAAATCTACATAATATATTTTTCATCTAATATAGAGATTTATTTTTAATATATGGCTTTTTATTGCATCCATATTATATATATATAAATATATATAGTATACAGGTTTCAGATATTCACAATATTTTGCCGTGAGTACAAAATTGCTGCATCTTTACAGTATAATGCTAAGAAAAACGATTTTGTCAATTGAAATATCTTATCTTATATTAGATTACGAAATAATGGCTCACAAAAAAGGATATAAAGTGCCCGCCTCCCAATGAGGTGCCCGGGTTCGAATCCTAGCTTAGGTTGCTTGATACAAATCTTGTACCAGGCTCACAACGACCACTGTCATGACGTAAAATAATCTCAGTGGTAGATGAATCGTGGGATAGAGTCCCCTTACCTTCAGGTTAACTGCAGGGGATTTTCGTGGTTTTCGTCTTCATGTAAGGCAAATTCGGGTTAGTTCCATCAAAAAGTCCTTAATGAAAGCAATTTTCTCCCGATACTTGATCAAGGAGCTCCCTTGTCTTCTGGATTGTGTTCAAAGTTAGAAAACTAAGGAGTTGAACATAGATTGAGGAGTCGTAAACTCAAAAGTGTTTCTGTTGTTCAATGACAGTGATAAAATAATGTGCCTCAATCTAATACCCTATGAAGTTTGAAACATATTTCCATTTGGGGACATTTTGAAAACTTTTCGATCTGGGCAACTTCTTTATTTCGCTTAAATAGATCTCCAATGCGCAATCTCTAACAAACGCCGATAACGCAAATGCGGGTTAGATAATAAATCATGAGCTGGTTGAATCAAGATGCCCAGTACAGGGGAATCCAGTTAAATAAAAGGAAAACGCTAATCAAGTGAAAAATTGTTAGAAAGTTCCTATAAGTTTCATTATTACTGTACGGAGTTTGAATTAATTTCTTTTACAGCTCTTCTTAAAAGAGCTTCTTAGCTTCACACTCAAGTACTCCAAATTAATATCTTGACTTTTAGTATTCAGGTTCATAACCTGTTTCTGACTTGGATAAGTTTTCTTAAAAGTATTTAAAGAAAACGTTCTTTTTTCTTTTACTTAATTTCAATGGCAAGCCAATGTACTAGAGAGCAAAATGCAATATAAAAAAAGTAACAATGGGAGCAAAATTGACCGAAATCCTTGCCAAAGGAGTTCTTTAGCACGCTTATATCGATTAACCTTCGAGTTGTAGTTCAGAAGTGTTCTACAGCGAGACAGATAGTGCTTGTTCAGAGTCTTGGTGTGCACTTAGTTAATTGGCATCCTAGTACAGGAAGCCAATGTACTAGGGAGAAAAATGCAATATAGAAAAGTAACAATGGGAGCAAAATTGACCGAAATCCTTGCCAAAGGAGTTCTTTAACACGCTAATATCGATTAACCTTCGAGTTGTAGTTCAGAAGTGTTCTACAGCGAGACAGATAGTGCTTGCTCAGAGTCTTGGTGTGCACTTAGTGGTAAAAATTAGTTGAATCTTTAACCCCCAAACCACCATGGTTCAAAGTCAGTTTTCTCTTCACATCTAATCTTCAATCACATCTAATGCTATTGTAGCTTATCCTACCCGAAGGAAAATTCCGATATCTCCTTGAATTAAAAGCTACAATAACTCTGTTAAATTTTTATGAACTTCATAAATATTGTGTCATAAATTCATTTCATTCTTAGATTGATTGAAAGAAGTACTTAGGCATATACTTACGAATATCGAATTCTCTGTGGTAAAGATCTTCCACTGTCGGCCTATGCCGGTCACAGTAGGTGCCAAACAGGAACCTCTTTAATATTGCACTCTTCCCTACAGCGGAGCCACCCAGGCTCACCAGCCGGTAGTGGCAATCGCTGTCGCTATCCCCCATCGAAGGCCTGCGTTCACCCAGCTTGGCTATATTTGTGTTTACCTGAAATGAAAGTGAAAGTCAGTTATAAATGTCAAGAAATATGCATATTTTTAAAAGTAATAGCATGAAAGAAAATGCAGTTTAAGAATGCTTAGTCAAATGTACTCTTCAAATTGTTACTGTCTTATTCTTTATTGATAACATTATTAATGCAATTTGACTTCCCTGTAAAAAATTCTGGATCAAACTACATTAAAAAGTACCGGCCGCCTAAGATGCCGGTACTTTTTACGTTAAATCTATTTTTACCGGAATATGTAACGGAACAAAAAATTTGATTTACTGTAATTTTTACAGTAATAATTTGGGTAAAATCACTTAATTACTCGACTTAAATACTGTAAAAATTACGGTGTAATAATTGATGGTAAAATTGATTTTATGGATGATGTATCGAAATTGACGGTACTTTATACCATAATTTGATCCGGAATTTTTTAAGGCATTGAACCTAGCTTATCTTGATACAGGATGGACAGATTTTGAACGATATACACTGGTGGACAAAATTAAGAGATGGAAGACATTTTCCCAAATATCTCAAAAAATACTGAATATAAATAAATGAAATTTGGTATGGATATAGCTTATTACGTGATAATAAAGTATGCGAAACAAAATTGACAGTGCCATTCACTGGCAAGACCTATTGCCAATAAATCCCATGTAGTCTGAATGAATGAATAAAAGATGACAATAAAAGTGAGGCTTGTACAGTGTGTGTTGCCTCTAGTATGATGTATGGTCACCCCTGACAGACAGACAGCATGCGCAACGAGTATGCATGCTGTTAATAAGGAAGTTAAGGAGGACTTGTGGAAGACACTCCCATTCTTCCACCAGAGCAATTTTTAACTCCAGAATGGTTCTGGGGGAAGGTTGGCTCATCGCAATAGCTCTCCTAAGAGCATCCCAAGCATGTTCAATAGGATTCAGGTCAGGGGATTTGGCTGGCCAATCCATTCGTTGAATATCCTCGCTTTCCAGTAACTCATTAGCCATGAGAGCCCTATGTGGTCACGCATTGTCGTCCATAAAAATGAACTCAGGGCCAACAGCTCCCCTGAAAAGAAGCACATAGGGCTCTAGGACCTCCTACCTGTACCTCTGGGCATTCACGGAACCATTGTCAAGCACATGGAGTGGTGTGCGGGTATCTTGCATGTGCGAATGAATGTGCCAAAATGCTTCCCATCTCTTAATTTTGTCCACCAGTGTAATTATCTGTCAAATTATCTGTCATGTAGTGTTAATTACACCCATTTCTTAAAGTCTATAAACTAGACTTAAATAAAAATGTCTTCTATTAAAATCCTTCCCATAACGATTTTAAATGGACATAATGACAGAGAGAAATAAAACTGGGCATTTATTATTGTTGATCTAAGCATATATAATCATTTTGTAACTCGCTTATAGCAATAATATATTAAATAAATTCCATATAATTTCTAATTCACTTATACACTCAACAGTCAAACACTTTTTCTAAAAAGAGCTTCCCTCTAAGAGCTCTAGAAATGTAATAATACTTTGCTTCCTAACATCTACTCTTTTTAGCAACAACTTTTCTCAAACAACATAGAATTTGCATAGATTTTTTCACGTAAAATTACTGTTACTGATTGCAGTTACTGATGTGCTGTCTGACTGAAATTCCCCTCTGAAACACCTTGTCCTGGAGGGAGGGGGTTAAATGATTTTTCTAAACATTTTTTTTAAAATTATTTAAACTAAATGTGTTATAGAATATGGTCGATTCTGACACCATTGCAGATTGATGATCTGGCTATTAACACCAATAATTTATTTATGATGACAAAAAGATGTGTTGTAGCCTAATATGTTGTAACCTAAAGACAAATAATTTACAAAAATTGCATTAAAACTAAATAAAATAGTCGTTCCTCTAATAAGGACGAGGTGATAAAGACTAGCGATCAAAACTATTAATCACAATTCAATTAAGAAACCTAACACAAAAGAAACAATTCAAAATAGCACTAAAACTAATTTCGCTTAAAAGTTAATGAGTTTTTCTTGAAACCAACATGGTGGACTGAGTTCGCTTGAAAGAGTTAAATATGAATCCCTCATGGTTCACTCATTAGCAGGATTGCCTGGAAGCTTGATAAATGATTGATGACGAAAAGAAAATAATTTAGTGCCTTTTATATTTACTCGTCTAATTAAAGCGGTGATTAAATAGAATTAGCTCACCATAATTGCACATTATCAATCATTTTTATCTTAACAACTTAAAATTGGTGTAGTAAATACGACGATTAAAATAGACAATATGGTTTTAAAAATATATTTTAAGAGATAATACGGTATAATAGACGTGTCATATCATACATATCATTAAATTTTTCCTATTGCTCATATTAATCATGCCTAACTAAAATGAGTTTAATACTTGGATATTAACTAACAAAAACTATACAAAGAGTCTACTTAAGCCCATATTAACTCTCTTCTCCTGTGTACTTACTTAAAAAAGTGATATCTGGTTATGGTAAAAGATAATTATATTTTCGTTGTCTTCACGTTCTAGGGCTTAATCTTAATGGCTAGCGGGGTTGACCTCAAATATGCTAATTAATAAGTGCAGGCGATATTTTAAGTTACGAAATCAGGCATAAAAGCGCACTTTCTCTAAATAAACATATTTTTTTCTCAACGGGTTCGGATTTCTGACCTCCGAAATATAGGGGGTAGCCGCAATCTGGAAAATATGGTCCCCATAGTTTGTTTCAAAGTTTGGACCTCTTAATGTTAATTTTATTTTTTACGTATTCGCCATATTTCAAGAACTTCTTAAGTGAGTTGAAACCTTCTTGCACACATTCTTGAAATTTGTTTATCCAAAGATAATTCCAGAAAATATTTATCATTTTTTTATTATTCTATTTAATAATGGACTGAAAAATTTTGAATTGTAAGGCACACAATTTTTTGCATTATTTTAAAGAATAAAATGTTACAAGGCAAAATACAAAATTTCAGTAAAATCAGTCAAATAGTTCCACAGAAATCGAATTTTAAGTATCTGAAATTTTTTAAATTCAATTTCTTACGCAACCAAATTTGCTCACATTTTATATTTTGCCATGTAAAACAGCATTCTTTAAAATGATGCAAAAAATTTTATACCTTATAATTCAAAATTTTTTAGACCATTATTAAAAATAAGAAAAAATATTTTTTTAAAAATTTAATTACTTTTTGCATGTATTTATAATTGGATAAAATGACTTTATAATTGCGTGCAAATTTTTTTCAATTTGGTTAAAAAGTTTTTTGAGATATAACGAAATGCGCAAAAAGTAAGATTAACGTTAAGGGGTCGAAATTTTGGAGAACTCTCCCGACCAAATTATTGGGACCATATATCCCAGTTTGCAGCTACCGTCTATATTTTGGGGGTCAGAAATTCAAATCCATTGACAAAAAGGCATGTTTATTCGGAGAAACTACGTTTTTGTATCTGATTTCGTAGCTTAAAATATCGTCTACACAACTTAATTAACATATTTGAGGTCTTCCCCTCAAACTATTAAAATGGTGTCCTAGAACGTAAAGATCCGATTATTAAATTAAAAGTTATTCAGGGTTGTCCTTTTTTTTGCACACTAGACAAAACTGAAAAGAGATTAGGACATCAAAGATAAAAAGAATCTTGTGAGAAGTATTTTTTTATTAGCCCACGCGGCATATTGTTAACTCATCTCTCGTAGTTTTACCATTCATTAGTATTTATAATTTACTTCGATTAAGTTTAAGAATTAATGACATCATTAAAATAACGCGGGAAAGTTTTTTTTAAATAATTTTTTATTGCGCATCGTATATTGAGAAAAAATATGGTAATAACTACCAGAATATGGTAAATTTTACCGTGTCTGTGGTAATTTTAACAAAAGCGTTTTTGTGATGATTTTGGCAAAATCAACAATAAAATACGGTTTTATAATTTGTGACGAAATTTGGCTATTTTATTATGATAACTAAGAGCATGCCATAAAAACCATGCAATTCATCTATTTATTCGGTTAAATTTCCTTTTCAATTAAGTACTTTTTTTTCTAAATGTGTGGTTAAAAGAAACCAGAATTTCTGGTAAACTACTACCGTATGAACTGAAAAACTACCAAAACAATGGTTTTAATACCGTATTTTTTGGTTTTATTAATCAGAATTATCTTATTTTATTTTTGTACGAAATGTTTTTACCATACAGTATCATAATTTCATAAGAATCTTTTCCTTCGTTAAAACAGAATACTTTTGTACCAAAATATCATATTATGCAGTTTCTTGTCTTTTTAGTTGGATTCATTGTTAGTAAGTTATGCAAGAGGGCCCTAAAAGGCTCTTAACATTTTTCTCTTTAGTTCTTTTCATTGAATATTAAGAAACCGAAAACCTTTTCTACAATGTAAAAGATAAATTTCTTCTTGATTCTAACAATTAAAGGTTTTGTTAAAAAAAAAAACACGTTTCTCACACTTTTACAGTACAGTTAATACTATATTTTGAAAAATAAATTTTGCTTCATTTACCACAAATTATAAAGATAAAATAACATTTTATTTGGTAACAGTATGGAAGTATAGTACAAAATTTTTATTGTTTTGTTATCAATGTTATAAACACAATAAAAAACTAGTCAGTTTTGCTTTTTCGTATCAATAAAATATTTAATTCCGTCTAATAATTTAAACTTTATAGTGTTTAAGATAAATAAATCAATATTGGCAAACAAAAATCATTCGAATTTGCTTTAAATTACTTTCTACACACCCCGCCAAGAAATCTTATTTTATTAGTAACCAATTTATGTCCCCCAGAATTGAATTTCAGCAGTAAAAAATTTTTACTCCGACTTTCTTTCCTTTTTTTCCCTTTTCTCTCATTTCATATATTTATATTTTCCCTTTCCGTTTCGTTATTCCACCCAAGTTAACCAGTACAATAAAATCTTTATTGATAAGTCAACTACCACGACAGAGTATATTTATCAAACGCAAGCAGCGGGATAGGGAAAAAGAAGCAAAATTTATGACTAACATTTCTCTAAACAAGAACTTTTATGTATTATTTCCGCTTTTTGGCTCCATAGGCGGCTTCGTTATCTTTTACCGCATACTGCAAAAATATAACATAAAATCTAAATTACAATTTTCTTTCTGCTACGGATAACATTGTATATTTTCTTAGGTGAGTGAATATAAATAAGCAAAGTTTTTGAATAAAAATGTCAAATTTTAGTATAATTTTCTTCGAATGTTTATGTAGCATCGAAGTCCGCTCACTGAATAAACTGTAAAAGAAATTCAGTGTGTTTCAATGTCAAAAATGTTGGCAACTACTTTACACCCAAGTATGGTGCATTGAAACACCATTCACAACACTTGGATCAAGATGTATAGCAAAATGGTTCAGAGTAGAATGGTGAAATGTATGTAAAAAGGAGATATTTAATAACAATCAAATTAAATAATGTAAACAATAAAATGTTACAAAACAATAAAAATCCACAAAGGGCTGTAGTGCTATGGAAGAAGAAGAAGAAGCAATGAAAGCAAACATGTTGCGTGATCTTTGTAAGGCTTCCCAATAAGCCTTTCATCCCAATCCGTTGACTACCACACAATTTATATATATTCATAATTATTATGCTTGATAACAGCGTCGTCTGGTATTCAGACAAAAATTCCTAACTAGGCGCTTCACAACACCCTTAATACTCTTTTACACTACTTCGTGTGAACTAACCGCTACCATTTTTGTTATTTAGAAACACTACCCATATAACCATAGTTATTTAGAAATACTACTACTTCTATTTAAATGTAAATTTTTGGAAAATTGGTAAAGTCAATACGCTTTATACGTAAATTTTACGTAATATTGACGGAATGATATTACCATTGAGATATTTGGTTAAAAAAAATTCTCTGGTGTATTTTACGTAATATTAACGAAATGGATTTTACCAACTACCCTTCGGTAAGATTGCTTTCGTATATTTTACGAAAGATTGACGAAAAAATAATTAGCATTTAGATTAAGTAAAAATGATTCAGTTTATTTTACGTATTATTGACGAAGCAAATTTACCTTCTAAATTTCGATTCCAATTTATTTACGCAACTGTTTTTACTGTTTATTTTATTATTGTAATGTTTTATTATTGTAAATTTATTACTGTTCTTTGGATTTCCACTTCTTTGATATGATTCGACGTTTCAAGTTACATAAATTCTGATGTACTTTTGAAGTAAATAACATGTTAAAATAATGCACTCGTTCGTATTTCGTAAAAAGTAGAAGGAAAATATTCACACAATAAAATTAATTTATTTACGTATAATTTTAAGCGGATTTTACGTTTTTTGGAAGACCGTTATTTGCTATAATTCAACTGTTCAATTTTTCGTAAATTTTACAAATGCTTAGTGAAATTTAAAGGAAAAAAATACACGTATTTTTGACGCAAAATCGATGATTTTCTGCTACCTGGGTATAAATTATAAATGCAATAAATTATGTTGCACATAAGAGTCAGTAAAGTTATTTTTACAATACAATATAAAGCAGGAACCAATAATTTAGGATGCTAACATTCATTATTTTAACAAAATTAGTTTATTAATAAAATATACACACAGCACAGAGAGAATATTAATGAAATATTTCAAACAAAGCTTGACAAATCCGAAAGCTATAGATTTTAAATATTATAAAAATGTTTAAAACAATTATCAGATTTATATAAATCTTCTTATTAAAACTATAATTATCTTTGCTAAACAAATAAAAACAAGCATACATTTTTATAACAGTTTACATCTGTAGAATGTTTAACATTTATGCAAGGCGGATTCTATTTTTTTTTTGCTTGATTGTAAACAATAAATATCGATAGTCTGACACCAAAATCGGTGGAAATATTTCATGAATCGTGTAAATGCAACTGATCTTGGTGTTAGTTTCTCATTTTAAAGAGTTTAGATTTAACTACATTCTTTAAATTGAGTATGAACGTTCGATTCGATATTAAATTGAAATAACGCGCAATTTTTAGAGTTCGTAACACCAAATTTGGATAGGTTCTACATCACAGTTATTACATTGCTTCATAATGAACATGAAATATTGTACTACATTCTTCGTCTGTGCGAGAAAATTGTAGTAGGCTATTCTTATTGTAAAAGGCATTTGACTACGAAATATCTTAACTTTTTTCTTATTTAAATATGTCATTATGATGAACAAAAAATAACAGGGGATCGACCAAATTGAGGAGATACTGAGATCATACCACTCCCATCTGAGTTAAAATATCTCAGTAACTTTAGATAGAGTTCCAATACCTAGCTTAATATAGGAACTCTAATAAAAAGATGTTTATTGGATGCCTGCAAGCAACGTCATGCGTGGGTAAATAGTTGCATTTATTTATGCAGCGGTTCAGCAGCCAATCCGGTTTGACACACACACATGACGTTACTTTCATGTACCCAATGAAATCTTTTCCGAAAAAATTGATTCAGCTTGATTATAAACCAAACCTAATAGATGTAACGTTCACATGCCATGCACAACAACGTTATTAGGCACAATCATGTGATTTCAGTGGTATTCTTCTTCTCGAGTTGCAAGTACCCAATTAAGCAAAATTAGTGGGGTTTTTTTCGTTCATCTCAATATATGCCTAATGAGATCGTAGAAATATTATCTTATACTGAGGGGAAGGTGAAATAAAACTGTCTCTCAAGTTAAAAGTAGGACTTCTTCAAATGTGAGAGAATATTGCAAATTAATCCTTATTTCATGTTAAAGAAATTTTATTACTCATTTTTACTAGGAATTTCTGAGTACTTTTTGACAAAATTTATCTCGTAAATTAGTGGTAAGTATGAAAAAACTTTGCTTCACGTCTACAGTTTTTTGCAATAACCATTAATTTATAAAATAGTATTCAAGTTGAAAATTCAAAGAATGTTTTTTAAAGAAAAAAAATTGCCAAAGAAATATCGGTGTTAATAATAAAAGAATCGAGTTATCAATGAAATAAGTACACTATTTCCTTTAAATAATAAAAAATCATATATATTTACGTGTATATACTACGTTCCTGTAATCTAGCAAAAAAAAGGTCTTTAATTTTCTTTTTTAATTTTTTCAAAATAATAATCAGAGAGAGGCATTTTTATTACACCTTTTCAACCAGAAAAATTTTAAAATATATACCTATTATAGTGAGTATATTAAGCTGAAATTAACGCAGTTTAAAAGAAAACTGCAACACGTTTTAGCATAGGTGTCAGTAAATTTTACTCAAACTCATCATTAATACTTTTTTGTAATAACCAGTGCATTTCTCATATTTTAACCATCCGGCATTTCCATTCAAGTTACCGAAGTATTTGAGTGACTCATTGAATGGAACTTATTAAATCTTAACTTAATTAAATTAATAAATGTAACCATTAGTTTGACTTATTTTGTTAAACAGAATTACTTTTTTACTAAAGCTGCAATCGCATGTTTAACCTCCAAACTTAGCGTTTACAGAAGCTCAAAAGCAAACATAAGTGAAAAAGCGATCAAAATACAGACAACACTTAGGTAATCAAACAACAGAAATCAAATAACAACAAATAAAACAAAAACAAATCAATCAACGTAATCAAGCAGAAGAAAATCAAACAATGAGAACACTTAGATACAAATGCAATAGATGCATATCTAAAATTAGATATGCGACGAAAACTATAGAATGAGTTTCAAATTATAAATAGTCATAGCTATATGTAATAATTATAGAATGTATTTTGAAAATTTTATCCCGCAAAACATGGTAATAGTTCTAAAAAATATTTACTCAAATTAATTCGAACAAATATTACAGCAGCTTTCAAAACGTATTTCATTAACTCTTAAATTATGATATCTTAGTTTTTTTACATTCCTTTATAAGTTTATTCTGACATTAATTTACATATTGTTAAATGCACATATATTTTGGTTAAAAACAATTGTTTCAAATTTTCAAGTTTTTGGTGTCAAATAAGTATACTAGATGACTACTACAATAACGAAGTTATTAAAAATAATACAGCTGTTAATTTAATCAAACATATAAAATAAACAATATTTAAAATTAAATTGTCATGCATACTTATATTTTCAATAATTAAAGCTTTAAATAATTCTCAATGAAGCAGTAGCTGAATTCAAATATATTTTTTTATGTTTATTGTTTTTGGAACTGTAACTAACCTTAATTGTTTATACAAAGCACAAAACAGGAAATGAAGATTTTTAAACTCTCACAATTGTTTTTTTTACACTTTCTAAATCTAAAAAAATAAGAAATTGGATCTAAGAAAAAAATTAATGACATAAAGTATTGAATAAAATTTATGTATAATTTATATTTCATAACTACTGATAGAATAAGTTTTTTTGAAAAAAAAAATAATTCAACTATGCACAAATAGATAGGAAGTATAACAAAATATACCCTTTCTTATTTATCGATTTTCGCTTTTACATTGTTGTGTGTTCTCACATGCGTGGAAAAAATATGTTTATTGAATTTCTATTCGCTATAATCGAGTAAAAAAAAAAGGGATGGTTATATATCGTCTATTACTCAACGCATATTGGAATTTATATCTTGGAATCAATTTATTTCCATAAAATCAACAAAAGAGCAACTACATGAATGTAGTCCAAAAAGAAAAAGGCTTCTTAAATTTAGTACAATATAAAATCCTAAGGGAGTTCAATGTAAAGTACGTTTATTACATTAAATGTCTTTGAATTCAATCTGATGTTACTAAAAGATAGGAAGTAAATAAAAGTAAAAAATTGGTGAATTTAGGAAAAAAAAGTAGAAGATATTCAATGGGATATAGTCCTTAAAGCTTGTAGCTCCTTTAAAATAGCCTTTCATTTATACATATATATTGTAATTAATCACTGCGTTTAAAAAATAAGTGGAAGAACAGATAATATGATACAATTTTCAAAACATTACTTCTTTCAAATTTCAACTTTAGCAGTTTCTTAAGATAATACTTCATTGATATATTGATAATATTGTGCTTAGAAAAAGAAATTTATAAACTAACAATAGGATAATTTAAACATCGCATTTTTAAATTTCAACATTTTTATAAGTCCCTTTAAAATGACGTTTAACTGATAAATTATTAGCTAAGATTAGAATTTATCAATTAAGAAAAATGAATTTTCACAAAAGCTGTCCTAGAAAATATGAATACAGTTTCTTCATAGAAAGTTATATTTCCAGAAAAGTTAATGAAACGTTTACAAAATTTTTATGTAATATTTACGTAAAAAGAAACTTTATGTACATCTGGCATAATCATCATCCTCAAATCATGATGATCATGCCAGACGCTTTTAATTCAGTGTGATATTGATTCATTTGAATTAATTTTGAGAATGTCATATATAGTGTTTCTTATTAGTAGTTCTTTTATATATGTTTGGATGATAAAGCTCACCCACCTACTCATGAGTTTTATCACAGTTCCCATAAAAAAGGAACAATTCTTACTTCTAATTTACCGTTAGAATAATTTGAATTTGAAAAACAGTATTAATTGGAAAAAAATTAAAAACCCAAAATCCAGTATTTTCTTTAAAAACGATAATTCCTAATCTCATTTTTAACTTTTAACAACATGTTTTTTTCATTTCGTATCCTCCATATCTAACGACGTCTAGACTAGTTCCAAGAGATTATATATTTGTTAAAAGCTCAAAATTATTAGGGAATATCTATTTAACTCGTCGTGTCTGAATTGCAAACAGTTTAAAATTTAATCTGACAGGAAAAACCTTGTGGCTCCCATAAACGCTAAATCCTCCATGTAACAGCATTACAGTATCATAAATATGCGCTGATTTTAAAAGGTTTGCCAGGTAAATAGTAGCCAAAAAGATACGCGAGGTTTATTTTTACAGTATGCAAAAAAAGACAAATGTGGGATTTACATCTAAAAGTAACGAAAGCTGAAACAAAATTGAAGTACATTAAAGTTTCCAAAACACAAGGAAGAATAAGTATTCAAGTCGCACATTTTATCATAACAAGACTAACAGGAAGTTTCCAAAATGTCCATTTGAGATATTTGATTCCAAAATGTCCATTTGAGAGATTGATAAATTTACTTTTATATTTTTTAAACCTTATACTTTATAATAACCTGGCCTATAGTTTATAATAGTAAGTTATAATAATTTTCTTTAATTACGGAAAATTGATTCAAAATTGACAACTTATCTGTATGTTTAACCATAATATGGAGCAAGCTTACAAAAAACTTAATATGGTATTGAATTGAAATGTAATTCAGTATAACTTAGAACATAATATCAGGTTATCAAGTTTCATTATCTGTTTCAACCTAACACCATGTTAACATAATTATGGTACTGTCGTTTCAGCATAGAATGAAATATTTGAACAATTTGCACAAAGTAACGTGTTGCAAAATGTGCAATAATGTAAGCTTATGATTCACTTACTTATAACAAAAACCAATAGATTTTTTAAAGGCTGTATTACGCGTAAAACTATTTTTGTGCAACAATGTAAGCTTATGATTTACTTACTTATAACAAAAACCAATTGATTTTCTTAAAATCTGTATTAAACGTAAAACTATTTTTGTGCAGCAATGTAAGCTTATGATTTACTTACTTATAACAAAAACCAATAGATTTTCTTAAAAGCTGTATTAAACGTAAAACTATTTTTGTGCAACAATGTAAGCTTATGATTTATTTACTCATAACAAAAACCAATAGATTTTCTTAAAAGCTGTATTAAATGTAAAACTATTTTTAATAAATTAAACTAAAGCCAATTTAATTTTATTGTTAAAAATAAATTTATTCTTTTCCTTCGGAAAAATAAATGTTTTCGCAAGTGAAATACTCTTTAAAATATCAAAATGATAGGGCAAGTATTATTTGCCTACTTTTTTGAAACTATCTATTCTCTTTTGGGATAAAAGCGGCTTAATGAGATCTGTTCTCTTTTATACGCCCTGGGAAAATAACAATTTTCTTTGCCAACTCTTCTCTTGTTTCCAAATGAAAGAGGTCAATCTTTCAACAAATCCATTAGAGTGTCAAACTTTTAGATTAGATCAGCCTTTCTATCGAACAAACATAATATCTGAGAAATGTTCTAGGAAAATATATCAAATAACTTTAATCACGAAAATATTCTTCAGTTTTATTTGATCGTTTTAAAATTTGGGATATAGTTTCAGCGAGTGAATAAGAGCTGCAATTGTTTATTGATACCAAGTACCGAAAAATAACCAATGATTTGAAAAACTGATTTCAAAAATGTGATAGACTATGTATATGAGCCGCGATGACTCAGGGGATAGAGCGTTCTCCTTCCAATGAGGCGAATCGGGTTCGAATCCCAGTCGATACGAATTCCACATTCGGCTTGCACCTACCGCAATGCTGACGTGAAATATCCTCAGTGGTAGACGGATCATGAGTTAGAGTCCCCTTGCCGTCAGGCTAACCATGGGAGGTTCTTGTGGTCTTCCTTTCCATGTAACGCAAATGTGGGTTAGCTCCATCGAAAAGTCCTCCACGAAGGCAATTACTCCAAATACAGGATCCAGGAGTTCCCTTGTCTTCTGGATTGGGGTCACTATTACAAGGCTATGGAGTTGAACATTAGTAGTCGTAAACCCACAAATTGGATCAGCTGTTCAACGACGGTTATAAAATAAAACTATGCCACTTTGGATATGAAAGTTCGATTTGGTGTTAAATTGAAGAAAAAAAATGTTCATTCACACAATTTAGGTGGTTCAACATCAAATTCGGAGAGGAAGCCACAGTTAAAAATCACAGTGTAAAATATCATCCATGGTTTGTTGTATTTTGTTTTAGACCTTGGACGCCAACTAATTATTTTTACGCATTTCAAAATCATTTACAAAAGTCGTCAAGAGATGGCATTGGAAACTAGAAAAAATTTAAAAAGCAATGTTTTTTTAATTTTTGCAAGGTGGTGGGCTAAATTTGTTCTTGGACTGAAGCATATTTTTAGTGATGACGATGGTAACTTCGAAAACACTATTTTAAAAAGCGCCCTCTGATAACGAATTTTATATTTAATATTTATACTTGGTTTGAATAAATATTTTATTTCCAAATCAAAACACAGTTTACCGTGATTTCTATTTTCTTTTGTTTTTCATTAATTGATTTAAATCGGTCGAATGCGTGGAACTCATTATTTAAAAGAAAAATTAATTTATGTAAAGAAATGAATTAAAATAATAGCAACTAATATGCAGATAAATTGACAGGTAAGACATGCTAAAAAAACTTATTAACTAAAAAAACTTATTTAAACTTATTATTGTTAAATCCTTAGTTTTCTTTTTCTTTTTTGAAGTCGCAATTTATTTCGATTTATTATGAAATTAATAAATTTCTATAAGAGGATTGCAAGTTTTGAGTAAATACATAAAAATTTAAGAAGGCAAGACTTAAAAGTTAGTCAAAAATATTCAGAATGCATTGTTCAGAAATCGGCCAAAATTTCTTGTAATCTAAGTTAAGAATGAGTACGTAAAACTTTTCTTCTGTTTTTCTAACCTTTCGAATGGTACGAGTTTTGTAAAATAATATATATGAAGAGATTTAGAGTAAATAAGAAAGTGCGTAAAAGGGAAAAGAACTGCTATACCGAATTAAAAGAAAAAAATGATTTATTGATTAAAAAAAGAAAGTGAGGTAACAGTTCCTGCAGCTTTTCATCTTATAATAGTTAAAACATTATTTTCAATAATTATTTATTAATTTTGTTTTTAAAGAATAAAGCTTTTTAAAATTTCAATCATAAAAACATTTAGCGATATTTTGGGTAGACAATTCAATGTTCAAAATTAGAAATAAATCGCTTGAACAAATATTGAGAAATAGCAAATTTTCAGATTCAAATTTCATTATCTTTTGCTAACTGCTGAAGAAATTCCTTGGTACAAAATAATAAGCGTTAGCATGCAGCAGGCCGAATCAAAAAGGTTAAACATAAATAATAAGAAAGTATTTTTAAATTCTGAGATAAAAAAAATACATAGTCTCAGTAAACAACTAAATTTTCAAAATTTGAAATAAATCGCTTGAATAAATTTCGAGAAAAAAAAATTATTATCTTATTCAAATTACATTTTTTATGTACGGCTGGAAAAAATTGTTTGGGTCAGAATTGCAGGCTTTATCATACTACGCGCAGAATCAAAAACGATTAAATAACGCAGTTTTCATGTTACTTGGTAACTAGTGATACTTAACATCAACCAGAGGCGTAAGATAACATGGTTCAAATTAGTAATATGCGATATTATGATTCCCTTTAATACCATATTGAAAAAGAAACTAATATCATTTAGAGAGATTTCGCATAGCGTTTGTCTTTCGTTAACTGTTACACTAATTTTTTTCTACATCCATGATTTGTGGAGGAATTTTCACGCGTGTGCAAGAAACTCGAAAAGAGTTATAATCAATGAGCTATTTTGTTTCTGTGATGCAACGTTTAACCGATTTTTCTGGAAAATAAACCAGCCGCTTTTTATATATTCTCCGAAATTTAAAGGGTAGCAAGACATCATGAAAGTAAGTTTGTTTATCATTTTCAGCGTTGACAACAGCGCATCGCAAAAACTTTCGTTCAAATGACTGCATTTTAGATCTCGTATCCTTTTCCTATCTCAATCTCAACAACACTATAAAAACTTCTGGTAAAAACGTCCTTTTTCCGGCTCATTTTTATCGTAAAATTCAGTTTTACTGCAGCAGGTCACGGAATAAAAAAGTTTGATGTACCGTAGTTTTTTTCAAGCAGTAATTACATTAAAACCACTTAATAAATAAAAAGCTCTGTAAAAATTACGGTACATAATATTTTACAGTAAAAAAAGATTTTTACGGTAAAAATGAATTTTATGCTAAAAATGGATTTATGGTAAAATGTTTTTTAGGAATGATGAACCCAAAGTACCGGTACATTATTTCATAATTTTATACTGAATTTGTTACAATTTACACTATTAGAAATGTCGAAATACGCTGAACCATAATATTCAATTTGCTGTAGCCTTTATTGCTAAGTTGAACTATATTATAGTACTTATTTAAAACTGTGTATAAACTCAGTAGTACTACAGCCCATAGAGGGCCAATACTGTGCCCATCTTAGTCTTCCTGAACTTGCAGGAGCAGATGTTCCGGTTAGGTGATCAGCCGAACGCGGAACCCCCAGTGTTTAGCTCCCAAGCATGATTGGTATTCATTTATCGACGAAGGGATGAAAGGCTGAACTGTGTATACGATACTATATTTCAACTTGGAAGGAAACATGGTTCAACGTTTAACATCTGGTAAAAAATTGCACCAAATTTTCACCGTTCGAAGGTGCAAAAAAATATGAATCAAAACTAACTAAATGCAAAATAATACAAATTTATGCAAAAATGCATACAACTTTTGTCAAGAATATGAACAGTTACTTTTTAAATATTCTGTGAACTAAAATATTGAATTCTAATCTTCTGAACGTAACTGTTTCCTTACATTACAAAAGTAATCCTGTTTAATCACTTCATCTGTATGATCTTTATGCTGATTTAACTATTTCTTTTTTTATATTTATGTCTAAATTGTAAATGACATAATTATTTTGCCAAAGAGCAAAACGAATTTAGCAGTTAAAATTAAACGTTCACAAGATTATGAAAAAAAGTTTGTTAATTTGTCCGAGTTTGGCTAGAAGCTATTACGAGTTTACTAGAAGCAATTTCCAAAGTTAAGACTTCCACTTAAGTTAAATTGTATCATAAACAAACAAACAAATCAGTTTAATTCCTTTACAGCTAATGTTCTTTTATTACTTTTTTTTAATGGACGAGATACTAAAAAAATAAATCTAGTGTTTATTACTGCTAAAGGCATATAAATTCTTACGCGAAATAAATTAAATAAAAAAAGCTAAATAGTCTTAAATTACATTGGAAAGTAACTTAATATAGTTTGACTTATGTTCTTGAAACTCAAATCACCAGTTTAAAAATAAAAAATATCATTTTTGGTGCTTAATTTTATCACCCCTAGTCAGAACTTTTTTTAATGAGCTATGCCCAAATGATTCAAACTTATTTACACTTTAAAAATAGTATTTTTTATTTGTTTTCGAAATATAAATTCAATAATTTTAGCATCCTTTAATGCTTTTTTAGAAAAATCTATACAACTTTAATAAAACATTTATAGCTAAATAAAACATCTATCCTAACCCATTACGATAACACTGAAGAACAATTTTTTTTCTGTTGCTTCTTATTTTTAAAAGGTCTTTCGTATCACTGATTTCAAATCTGCAATCGATTTCTCCCCCCCCAATCTACAGACTTTCTAAATGACATTTTTAGTCTATTTTTTGTCGAAATGTACTAGTTTAAAATCATTATTTAAATCAAAATGTAGCATAAATGTTGCAACAATCTTCTAGGATAGTTAGGGCATATCATCAGTATTAAAAATGCATAAGAACCCATGTCCGAAAACGTCGTTAATAGAGGCTACGGTCGCTTCCCTATTATGACCTGTTCAGAAGCAGATTTTTTTTAAATGACATTTTAAAAGAATCTGTAACTTTATTAGCAAAATTAATTTCAGATTTGAAATTCTGCACCCGAATCAGGCAAGATCTAATATTTGTATAAATGTAACGAAAGATATGTTCCCCAGAGTAATTAATGACCAGCCAAAAAAAAAGTAATATATCTATGAAAAAGTAAATGCATAAAAAAGTGATATTGCATATTCCTTTAAAAAAGTGGATAAGTCTTTCTGCTACTAGCTACTTTAACTTTAAGAAAGCCCTACGATTTTACTTCAGATCCCAATATAAATATTTATATTATTATTAAATATATTTGTAGTCAGAAATATCTTGTTTCTTTCAAAAATATACTTATAAGGGAAAACTCGTGTGCCAACTTTTTTTTTCTTTTACGAAGAGAAAATGTTCTTTAAAAAGGACGCCAGGAACAAATGGGTAACGTTTTCTGAAATTTTCCAAAATGGAATTAAAAATAAAATATGTTCTTTACCTAATAAGCACTTAATAAATGCTATCATTAGAATACTTTAAGAGAAATAAATACTGAAAAATAATTTAACTTAAATTGTTGCAGAAATTTTTTTGCATCATGCCCTTTTAAAATCATCCTTTGAAAGGTTTCATAACCACTAATAAAGTTAACAGTTTAAAACTATTTCAGGAATTTTACATTTAAAAAATAATATTGATGAAGAATGAATTTTTTTTTTATTGAAGCTAGTAACACATAATAAATTCTTAGTTTTTTCTGAAGCATCTTCAATATTTCAAACTCGTCTGATAAATCCTTACATCTCTAAAACACCTGCTTTTGCCAGAAAACTTGTAACACTTTCAATTATTATTTAAGGATGTTGGAACTCACGCTCTATCATTTTTAAAATATTTCGTAATTTCGCTTGAAATTTTGTGTAGTTGTTGGGAATTTAAATGGTTATCTTGATTACTAGAACATTTTAATGGTAAGTACATATTTTAAAGCAATTTATGCTGCTATGTTTCTCTATTTAAAAGTTTGAATAACTAAATTTTGAATTTCATTAATTGTAAACGGAGAAATAAATTATATTAAAATTCTAAATGATAAAATCAAAAAATACATGGTATTTAAGGTAATTCATTGGATAAACTGCCCGTGGTGAATATTTGTCGAAAATTCTAGTTTTTAAAATTATAGTCCAAACTGAAACATATTTAGTACAATATACAAAACCGAAAACTAAATTTAACTGAATAGATGATTTTTGTGCCATGATTCAAGGTATCCTATTAAGGATCATAAAATTACCAAATTTTAACACATTTACCAAATTTTATCACGTGTTATAAAACCATCTTTCATTCTTAGTTTTATTAAAACCATTACCAAAGCACTTCATTAAAAATTGCTGAGCTCTTTCGTATTCCCATAGAACCCGAAACACGGTAAATTTTAGCATACTTTTAACTCAGTGTAGGAGATTAATATAATTTTTTTTTAAAAAAATCCTCATTATTTTACGTTTTTTCCCTTGAAACTTGAGCATGAGAAGTGAAAATTTCATAGCAGTGATAATTTTTAATTAATTACTCTTAATAATTGAGAAAGTTTCGCTTAGTATTCTGACTTTTAACTGGCATGTTTTAATTAAGTTCTCCTGAAATTCATAATTTCATTTCCTTTGAAGTCATAACCTCTTTGCTTGTTAGCAGGTGTATTTTTTAGTATCTACGTTTTTCTACATAATTGAGTAGTCAAATAAATAAATAACAAATTAACACTTTCATTATTGCAAATTTAATCTCTTGATAGTATAATGTACATTTTATTAATCTTTTTTTTAATCAGTAAAATTTGTCTTTTCCAACAAACTGTTTTCTAATTCCCAACAAAAGCTTTTAATATTAAAACATTTTTTAAAGAAAACAGTTTCTTGTATCTTTTGAAAGACTTTATGACTTTTTTTAAAAAAAGAGTTAATTAAATTAAAACAATAAAACGCAAAAATTAATTTCGCCATAACATGCAAATTAATTTATTTTTAAACAAATATTAGTTAGAAATTAAAATACATAAATTTTGTCTGGATTTGTTTTAAACAGAAATAAAATAGATGGATTGTATGTCAAATAAAAAGTCTCAAATTTATTTAGTTTAGTCAAATAATTGTTATGAGATATTTAGACCAGCAGTTCCGAAAGGAACCCAAAGGTTCCGTGGAGCAATTAAAAGGGTTCAAAGAATTAGTTTTTTTTTATGACAAGTGGTAAGTTTTGAAACTTCAGATTATATTTAGGCACCCCTTGCTTATTACACCATTTGCTTATTTTATCTTCTTTTGTGTTATACGTTTTATTTAATTTTTTATTTAAATGATATTTAATATTCTTTAAGGTAATATAATTGAAAAAAGTTGCAGAAAATGGCTAATTCATATTTTTATTTACTTATTTTTTTTTTATGGAAAACTATCTAAAGTACATTCCAATATAAAAGGATTAAATATAACCAGCTTTATTTTTGCGACTATTGTAATAAATATTTTATTCTCTTCCTAAAAAAATTTATGGATAACAATTTAAAAATGTCTTTCTTTAAAAGAAATCTATAACATAATTAATGCATCATTTTAAGCACAACAAGCTTATAATCAATTTCATTTCTAACACCATAAAAATGAAAAAACTAACTCTATATTAATGAAAATTGTGCATTTAATGAATATTGACTGATTTTGAAAATAAAATAAGAATGCCAATAAATTATATTTTTATATAACTTTCAAACCTTATTGCACTTCTTGCAAAATGTTCAGGGAATAAATTTTTAATCATAACTGCTTGCTTAATAACTACTTGTTCAAAAACAATCTCTGCTATTTAGGATTTAATCTTATTTAGGATAAAAAATCTTAGTTATTTAGAGTTTTGGTATAGGTAATCCATTAAACTTCATTATATTCCGAATAAAATCGTCCAGAAACCAATACTTAATTAATTTATACATCAAAACTTCTGTATACTTCTTTTTTATTTTTGAGACATGTATAGTTAATCGATAACACACTATAATAAATATGGTAGAGATATAGCTAATCATGGGATCGAAAAATTTCTTGTCTAGACACGTCATACTTCATAGGTTAATTTAATCAGTATGTCATATTCTCTGGTAGCTCTAAAAGCCTATCAATCTTCATAATTAACCCACTCAGCTTAGCTAATATGACTTCACATTGCTTACAGCCTAATAATTTGCGATATGAGTTTGATTAAACTTTGCACTTGCATTGAACATAATTCGAGAAATCACAGAGTTTGTTTTTAAAAAATCAGTTTGAATGGTTTAAATTTTGCTTTTGATTATACTTTTGTTGTCACATCATGATAAACCTAATTTTGAACTTTATATTTTAATATTAAATATTAATTAACACAAAAAGCTAACTTTGAACTACAAACAAATGCGTTTTTGTACAATTATTACAAAATGAAAATCCTTCAAGCTTGGAGCATATTTAGTTTTGTTTATAATTTTGATAGTAAAAATTTTTCAAAATACTTAATTTTTATAACACTCTATAATGAAATGCAACATAATTTGTTTCCATAATACTATATTATGAGACACGAAATAATTTGTCTTCATAATACTTTAAAATGAAAATCAAATCGCTTTGTTTTCATAATACTTTATCACAAAATACAAAATTCACTGTTTGCATAATACTCTCTTATAAAAATGGGGAAAGTTTTGAAGCAAACATGCAATGTATTAAACTTCTTTCAATGGTTAATGTAACTTAATTTCCTAAAAGATACTTTTCTCATATAGTTGCCTAATATTTGAATGCCATTTATATTAATATAAACTGCGATAAATACTTTACAATCAATTTGCTACAGTTAGCCGATTATTCAAAACCCATTTAAGCCATCGATGTAAATATGGTCAATATAAAAATAATAATAATGACAATTATTAAGTGTTTTTATTGACCACAAACTTTTTTGTATGTAAAATAACAAATAATAAAGATTTTTGACTGTGATGGACGCTGAAAAGAAAGTGCGTAAATCGAAAGATATTGGTCTAAAGAAAGTTTTATCATCTGTTTTTTTTTATTATATTATTCATCTTTTAAGAGGTAGAATTTTACAATTTATCATACTTTAGGCCGTGTTTTTAATTGTAACAAAGTACAATAGTAAAGTAGCAAAGTACAGCAACAACAGTAGCAAAGTTCTTTATTGCTAGGTCTAAGAATGCTACAATACAATGGAACATGCTGCGAATTTTGCTCAGACCACTATGACTCTGGCCGAACGTAAAAAGTTGAAAAGGTCGATAGGCCTACATTAGATTAATGAACTGAAATTTTCCTTAATTTTCTTCGTTCATAAAGAAAAAAATTAGTTTTAAATAAAATGTTTCACTAAACTTTTCTTTGCAATATAAAAGCTTTTTTTGAAGCTTAGTCAGCTGTATTTTTCATTGTAAATTTTTCATTGAAATCAAAATTCATGCAAAATGTGCATCGGGAAATTCTGAGCTTGATTGGTTCAATTTCCGTAAACAGGTTGAAACAGATCCAATGAGAATGTTTCTCAGTTTTTTTGTTTCAAATTATTTAACGAATATTTTTATTGGGTTCTTGGCTAAAAATTTTTCGTTTAGAGAAAATTATTTACAGTATTTATAAAATAATTATTTTCAAGTTAAAGAAACGTGGAAACCATGAAATGGATTACACGAGCAGTAAGGCCGTTGTTTACAATTTAAACTCCATTATTAATTACTGTCTAGCTTTCACGAGGACTCCTCACGACCGGAAGTCAGAAGTTGTTTGCTGCAAATGAAAAAATGAGTAAAACCGTTTATAAGGAACTGAAGAAATGACATTACTTTCCCTACTTACGCAAAAACGAAACGATTGACCTTACATCCCTATTTCAAGTGACATTCATAACCACGGTAACTGTCAGCACGATAGTCTTGTGCCTGGAGGAGGTCTCTTGATAGATGGACAGTACACGCATTTCCATGAAATTTAGTAGCTGAATTTCAGTAAAATATACAAAAATTACATATTATCACGCTACAATAGATATGTTATCAATAATCGAAATAGATATCCCTTTTAAATAGATATAAGAAACAAAATATATATGTTATTTTTTCTTCAACAGATTTTTTGTTGGGCTAATGCTGTAGAAGTCCTTACTTTGTATTTTCTTTTTTTTTAAAAAATCCCTCAAACATTGAAATAATTTTAAGAAAGTCTGAAGAAATTCTAATCAAATAAAAAAGTTTAAAAAATTTTTGCATTATAAACAGAAATTTTATACACATTTTAGCATCATAGAAATTATTCTATAAGTAGATTAGACAAAATTAAATTGAATATCTGGTATAGCAGTATATTTAAAAATAATAATAAATAGCTCAAAGCTGTTTATACAAGTTTGTTTTATAAATATTGGAAAACATGAAATAAAAATATTGTATTTTAGAAGTCAATTATTTATAGCGAAATACTAGATATCTTAAATAAACAATAGCCATTCCGTAACTTGTTAAATTGTTTACCATGAATGTTGTTCTTAATCATGTTGGATAAACTTATTTTCTCTTTTTTCTGAATTCAACTATAAAAACTCGAGAGAGAAAAGTCCTTCTGATTAGTTTTTCTCCTCCAATGCTCTTAACTCAGCTTTTTTTTATTCTTAAAAAAATACTTTCAGTAGTTTACGAACAGTGGCTTATTAAGTTATATAAGCTCCTTAGTTTTCATCGATCAAAAGTTATTCATGTATTTGTTAATTTTAACAACTTTCAAATACTTTACTTTAAAAATAAATTTAGTTTAGAAAAAGAAAAAACATTTTTTTTTTCAAATGAGTGAATGTTGAAAAAATACAGATAAAAACCTATTAATATTTCTTTCTTTTGATACTTCTATTGATATAAGAAGGCTTCACAAGAAGTTAGTAGTTTATTTTGGTTTGTTGGTTACCACAAATAAAATAATCTTGTTTTATGTAGCAATAACTGCCATCTACGTCTATTTATTTTCTATTTTTTTAGTACGAAAACAGCACATTTAACTAGTGATTTTTTTTCTCCTTAATAACTATTTGAAAAAGTATTCAATTCAAGCATTTCATAACATTCATAAAGACAATTCCCTTTTTGAGAATGACTGCAATCAAAATATGGGTGTTTATCCTTAATATACAAAATTTTTATAAAATTCACCCTTAACATAAACTTTTAGAATATTTGTCACAAATTTAGTTTTAAAAAGCATACATACTTGAGTTTTCAATTTTAATTTAATATGCAAATAAAGTAAATATTCACATAAATTTAAATACAAAAATTAATTTCTTTGATTATTTATAAATAAAGAACAATAAGTAATTATCAAGATTTATTTTTACATGGTTGTTTTAATAGAACTGTAGTGTTTCTACTACTACAAAAATATAATTCCAATTCCCTAGTATATAAGAAATGTTAACTCGATTCTATGTTGGAGTATCTTTTCATAGATGAAGGTTGGCATTGTCTATAGCTACTATCGCCACAGTGGTGACCCGGACGTGATCGATGCAATGAATCTGCGAGCAAAAATTTTTCTAATTATTCAAAAACTAAGATGGAAAGAGATACGCGAAATGGGAAATTAACATAAATGGACTGAAACTTCCGAACGCTTTCCTATCTAAATTTTTGGCACCATATTCTTCAGATTGCCGCTACCATCTATGCTAAACGAAAATCTACATCCGACGAAAAAAGATAGGTTTATTCAGAGAAAGTGCGTTCCGTAACCTGATTTCGTAACTTAATTAATATTTAGCACTAATTATTTAGCACATTCGAGATCATTCCTTTGAATCATTAATTTTAGCATTTAGTTCATGAAAGTCAGATCAATTGAACAAAAGTTATTTAGGATCATATTTTTCTACTACATGCACTGTACACATGTTAACCCAGTTCACACTGATATCTTCCTACGGTTGTCCATAATTGAAAATTCCTTCAAGACAGTATGGGCAATTTGTGCCAAAATTTTCAATATGAAACTTATACAATTTTATATTTAATTCAACATGTATTGTTTAATGTTAATGAGAATGGATTCGGCCTTTTGTTTTTAGGTCATCAATCATTTCAATATTCCAAAAATGAATTTTATTTTATAACCAGTGTTGAACAGCAGACTCATTTCTAAATTTACAACTACCAATGATCTACTCCGCAGTCTTATAACTTTGAACCCAAACCAGAAGAGAGAACTCGTGAATCAAGCATTGGGAGACACTAGCCTTCGTGGAGGAACTTTTAAGGAACTAATCCGCATTTACGGTACATGGAGGGAAGGAGAGAAACAACAGCAAACCCGACAGCAAGGGGGCTCTAACCCCTGATCCATATTTCCCATGGGCCATATTTTGCATCAGCACTGTGGTTGGTGAGAGCCAGGGGCAGACTTCATATCGACCAGCCGTCACTGTGATTCGAACCTGGATCATTGAGAGGCGAACGCTCTATCACCTGAGCCACCAAGGTTCCCAGGCAATGATTTGCTGGTTTTGTCGCCCGATATGCCATTGCTCCCTTAACTCTATCTATTCCTTTTTCAGACATGACACACTTTTTAGACTCATGCAGTCTGTCATTTTTTGGACCTTGAGACTTTTAACTCCAAATTTATTTCCATTCGCTCCCATTAATATAAGGTAAAGAGACTTTCTTAAAAGTTCAATATTCGTAAATGTACTGTAAGTCTTATATGCAGTGCTATTTTATATTCAGTGCCCAAATCGTAAATTTATGTGCAGTGCTCAAAATAAAAGACGCATACGATATTTAAAGTTACGAAATCAGACTCAAAACATACTTTCTCGAGATAGACATACCTTCTTTTCAACAGATTTAGATTCTTGACTCTCAAAATATGAGAGACGTTTACCCTAATCTGGAAAATATGGTCCTATTAATTGAATCAAGTGAAGAAATTGAAATTTAAATATACGGTTTTTCAAGTTTAATAACTCAGAAACTATTCAACCGTTNATATATATATATTTCTATATATATTTCTATATATATATATATATATATATATTTCTATATATATTTCTATATATATATATATATATATATATTTCTATATATATTTCTATATATATATATATATATATATATTTCTATATATATTTCTATATATATATATATATATATATATTTCTATATATATTTCTATATATATATATATATATATATATTTCTATATATATTTCTATATATATATATATATATATATATTTCTATATATATTTCTATATATATATATATACAATAGAGGTAAAATACTTTATCTAAGGAGTGTGATATTTCTTTTAAATTTAGTTTACATAACAGAACTTATTTTTTAAACGTACCATTTATTTTGTCTTGTTTATTTTAGTTGTCTCCAATGTATAACTAGCGTTTTAATCGGAAAATTAAAAATATTTTTTCCTCACTAAAAAGAAAGAATATTTTCCGTAGAGAAATAAGAAAATCTTTAAAAATGAAGAATAAATATTTCCTTTATTTAACTTGTAAAAACGATTCCGAGCAAACTATATTTTTAAAGAAAAACAAACTAAAAAGAGCAGATGGTTTTTTATCTTTTTTCTTTGCAAGTAAAATTCTAACAAGCTGAAAATAAGAAAGGAAATTTAACTTAGTATAAAGATATATTTTTAAGAAATCGATAAACAAAAATAAAAGAAATGTATTTTTGTCTTGAATGCCAAAGAGAATTGACTTAGTTAAAAACATTTTCAAACTTTGATAAAGATATCTCTTACGAAAAACTATGGCAACCATTAAAAATAATTTCGAATTCCCAGTATCATTTCTAAAAAAATTCCGTAATTATTGAAAGAATCTGAACAAGATCTAACTGTAAAATTAGCGTAATTACTGTTTAAAACTAATTAAATCCTTTTTGTTTGTTTGCCATTGTTATCCGGACTTACGAAGATAGTCTTTATTCGCTTCAATTAGCACTGAATTCGATCTCAAAATATTCAAATACCCGAGAAATCCTTCTGTTAAAATCGAAGATTAAATTCAACATAACCAAGTTACAAATGCACAAATAAAGCTTAAATAAATAAACTTCAAACGAATAAAAAAAAACGATTTCGAAATGCAATAACATGCTTGCGACTCGAGAAGAAGAATACGTGCTTAGGTTCAACCATGTGATTTCAATCAGATTTATTTGGATATCTGCAATCGATGTCACACTAGCTTGTTGAACCTGATTAGCTTCTGAATTAACGAACAACAATATTTAGTCACAATGACATCGTTTGCATGTATCCAATTTAGAAACTGATAGAAAACTAATTCAAAAGAGCAAGATTTATGGAATAGTTTATCAAAATATTTTACCTTTTTTTTTCATTTTATTAATAAATTGTTCTTTAAAATGAAATGTAATAATTTTTAGTGAAAATTTATTTTAAAGTAATGCAGGAAATAAAGAATAGAGTTTAGATGTAATTATTTTCACGTGACTGTAACATTTCAAATCGTGATTTATTACTTGTAACTGTCGTATGTTTAACTGTTTTATTTTATGTTTTATAAATTCTAAAACAAACTATAAAATTATCATTTGATTACAAAGCAAAACACATGATATATGTTTCTAGGATATATTCTTTCTATACGTATGTATTTCAAATCTATCATTTAAAACTAACTTATGATATTGAATATTCATTATATCAAACCATCCTTTTATTTTAATGTTTATATTTTTATTGTTAATTATAAATTTAAATCTTTTGGTAAAAAATGATCTTATAATTATTCATTGTTAAAAAATGCTCTTATAATTATAATTGTTATATTATTGTTAAAAATGCTCTTATAATTATAATTATTTAATTATTTTTACTAATATAATTGTTGCATTGAAATAGTTATATTTAAGAATTGTTGTATTTTACAATAGTAACATTCGATGGTTGCTACATTTCCTCAACTGTTGCATTAAAGAATTGTGGTATGAAAGCTGTTTCGTTCTACAATTGTTGAATCCAAATGCACGAAAACTCTATCTATGCTCAAACACCATTCTCGTAGTTTACAGAATTAACATCAGTAATAGTTTTAAAATTTATTTCCCACAACGTCTATATTCTTAATTTGGGTCCTAATATTTAATTTATTTTACAAATAAGAGTAGCTAAGTGCAATTAAAGATCAAATTCAGTAACCAATCCATGTTTAATTTATAAAGCTACATTATTAAATTAGTTTCTTTTGCATGAATTTCTGCAGCTTCTTGCTTCAAGTATATCAAAATTATAACCATTATTATCTCGAGAAGAGTTGTCTTAAAGTAAGAAAAAAAATTGAAGTCCATAGGAAAAAAGCGGTTTATGTCCATTTTTCACACACGTGACAACTTGATTGCAATCTTTTACATTTTAAGGATTACTAAATTTTGACAAATCAATAATGTGCAAAATTAAGTTCTCCCCGAGAGTTATTATGCTAAGAAGATGGATCGAGCTGGTTAAAAACAGTTCCCGTCCACACGTAGACTAGAAGAACAAAGAATAGTATAATGAAGAAGACGACGGGAATTCTAATGAGGGAGTATTGATTGAGGAGAAATTTTGAAAAAACTATTCTTGTCCAACCAGAATGGGCAGGTGACGTTGTGGGGGTATCTCGAAACGCGGTATTTTCTTACGTTAGTAACTGTTCTTTTCCTTCTATTTCGAGTTAGCCAAGCCCGTCAAGTACCAATTCTCTTGAAGATACATTTTATAGAGATACACTTACAAGAGATACATTTTATATTCTTTCTCAAAGATTTATAGAGATACATTTACAAGAGATACATTTTATATTCTTTCTCAAAGATTCTTTCACAAAAATTTAAACTCCTTCACTATATATTTCTCACTTTACACAAAGAGAGGCAATAAATCATGTAGAACATAAACAAGCTACTTATACATGGAAGTTTCCAGGTAAAGAAAGCAAAAATATATCACGGTTTCAATAGAATACATAAACAAATAATAAATCAAGGATAAGTAAAAGATGTAGACGAGAAAGAATTATATTTCAACAAATTCGATGTTCTGTACGACATAGCATTTAATTAACTTCAGGTTAATTAACATTCTAACTTATGTTAGGAAACTTTAACACGCAATTTTGCTTATAAGCGATCAGCTGACGCTCACGTCATAGATCACATGTATAGGTACCCGTGATCATCCTCAACTTGAAGTGCAAGTAAGCAATTTAAAATTTTATTTACTTTTTTCATCATAAAAATTGCAAATTTTTTTTGCAAATTTTTAGGAATGTAAATAAATATTTGTGATTTTCGTGTACATTTCTATTTTTAAGATTTTAATTGAATGTTTGCTTCAGAAAATCTTCAAATCCTTGTTTTCATAGACATAAATAATTTTCTCCTTGATCTATAACTATTGTCATGTAAAATATAAGAAATTCCTTTAACAAATAGAAAAAATATTCTTAAGCAAACAAGCATTTGTCCTATGTTTATTTAAAATTTTGCTTATTTTCTGAAGGTCTGGACATCTTTCTAATTCGAATTAATATTTGTCCAATTTATGCATGGACAAATTTTTTAAAATTTATTATATAATGCTATGATTTTAGAGCATGATTTTAAGTAATCAAATAAAATCTAAAAAAAATAAAAAGGCAATGTATGTGGCAAAATTGTTCCGAATAAGCTGTCAATCTGTTGAATGTAAAATTATTATATTTATATTTTTCCTTGTGTATATTGCTGTCACGTATTTAACGTGAATTTGGTGGATTGCTTCTCCTCATCGAATGTGCACTACTTTATTTACTGATACATAAGAAAGGAGAAATTTAAATTTTCTTAAAAAATACTTTTATTTTATTTTCTTAAATTAGCACATATTAAGATACGTACAATCGCGTAACTAAAAAATATTATTATAGATTAAAATACAAGATTATTAGATATTCTGTAACTCACTCTTTTACGAATTAGCTTAGGTTTACTGTTTTTTACTACATATGCAAAAACAACTATTGCAACATGGAGTTAATGAAACAGTGATAAACTGTATACTTTTTAAACAATCCAGTTCAAAACTGTTCCATTACTTCAGAGTTTTTTTTCTTTTGGTGAAAATGTTAGTATCCACAGTGTGGCGGATATGACACCAATAGTTTAGTCAGGAGATCAGTATAAAGCTTGGATTATTTGATCTTATCTTCTCTTTTTGCATATTTCTCTATGTCTCAGGAGCTACTTAATGGAATTAAAAATCTTTTGTAGAGAATTATAAGGCTTGTTTATGCAAAGATAATTCCAGACAAAAAATACATATTTATAAATACTTATTACTTTTCTGAAATTAATTTAATAACGGTCAAAAATATCTCAAATGTAATGGTTACAAATTTTTACATAATTTTAGACTGGATAATTTTAAAAGACGAAAGGCAATATTAGGACGTAATCGGTATATTAGTTTCCGAGATACAAAACTTCAAAAAAGTTGTATTTTTAAATTTAAAATCTCAAGAACTGTTCAACTAATTTTATTCATAGTTTTAATTTTGTAATTTAAAACTGCATAATTTATAATCGTGAAAAACTATACCTCTATTTATCTTAAAATTTTTCGACTATTATTTTTTAAAAAAATCTGCATAAAGAAATATTTTTGTGTTCTAAAGTAAATGAAATTAATAATTGTGTGTAGAATATTTCCATTCACTTAAATATCTCCAGAGACAAGGAAAACGACGAAAAAAGTATAATTAATATAAAGTGGCCGAAACTCTTCTGACTTAACTATTATCGTAATATTTTCAAGATTGCACATCCTCCCCCACCTTATTTTTTTCCATCAAAAATCCAAACCCGACGAAAAAAAGTTATGTTAAGTATGCTCAAAATATCATACAATTACGAATAAAACTCCATTAGTAAAATATTTTCCTTGACTTCAAATAGTTTGTTTGCACAAAAAGAAGAAAACTAAGGATATCTCTACTATCTCGCATTTAAACCAATTAAATTTTTTCAACTTTTGCAGAACAGAAATTATTTAAACAATTCAAAGCTCGCTCTACTGTCTCTGAATCACAGAATTTGCGTAGTCTCTTACAAAAAATAATATTTAAGAATTAATAAAACATGAAAACACATCAAGAATGTTTTTTATTATTCTTGATGCGTAACGTAAAGAGATATAAATTGTGGTTAAAACCCTTGAAGGATATTTAAGTATTTATAAAACTAAAGAAAATAGTATTTTGTTCTTTAAGAGAACTTGTGTATACATGCATATATATGTAAGCGAGTATTATATAATACTGAGAAAACGACTGTTTACTACAAAACGTTGTGTACATTTTTTTTATATCCATGGCAATTCTGTTTTGTGAACATGCCATTAAGATAAGAAAAAGCTTCAAGAAAGAACTGAAGCTTAAAATCCAGAAATAAAAGAGCCCTCTCTGAATTTTTTTCTCTCTTTTTTTCTTTCTAAATAACTGGAAGTTTTTAGAGATCTAGTAAACCTACTGAGCATAAAAAATTTTACAATTATTTTTTCTTGCATCATATTTAAATGGAAAATTATTGAACAATTGAAAAAAGCTAGTAGAAAATTTTTTTAAATATGAAGGTAAATGAGAATTCGAATAAAACGGGTTTAAGAAAGTTATAATAATCACCCTGCAATTAAGTTATTAAAAGAAATTAATTTTACTCAGAATTATGTTACACTTGAAAGTAAAAAAGCTTATTTTGCTTTTTAGATTGAATGAAAAAAAGGTTGAAAGGGTGGCACTGTTTTGAGAACCAAAAACAAGACGTGACTTGCCAAGACGAAATTACGCTACATATAAAAATGACGTGACATATTTAGTGTTTGACATTTTGCTTTCTTAAATTTCTAATCAAATGCTGGATAGATTGGTCTGTAACAAGGCATGTTATGATCACACTTTAACTTATATTTTTATATTTAATCATGAAGTAAAGTTATTTTTAAAGACTGAAAAACAAGAAATAACGTTTAACCGCTGTTTTTAATTATAAAAGTATTGCAATTTCGCAAGTTCGCAATTTCCATTTACGTTTTGGTTTGTCGTGAGCTCAAATTATTAATGATATACACTCATGGACAAAAATATTAGCGCACCAAGAAGGAGTCGTCAAAATGAAACGAAATTTTACATACGTAAAGACTACTTTGATATAAATAAATTATTAGAAAATCAAAGAAAAAGGATAATTTATTTCAGAGAAAAAGGCAAAAGAACGGAGAGTTAATACCCCGTTGGACCCCTTCTAGCGCGAATGCATGATGCTATACGATCGGGCATTGAGGCATGCAAGTTCTGTGTGATGTCTTGAGACATTTCGTTCCATATTTTCCGTAACCTTGCCTCTAGTTCGTTCAAACTCGTGGGATGCCCAACTCGCCGTCCCAAATGATCCCAAATATGCTCGATTAGAGACAAATCTGGGGATCGGGCAGGCCAAGGAAGGGTAGTTACAGTACGGAGACAGTCTTGCGACACCCTTGCCGTATGACGCCGAGCATTGTCTTGTTGAAAAATGGCTCCTGGGAGCCGTTGCATGAGTGGCAACACGTGTGGTTGCAGGATTTCATGGACATACCGCTGGGCTGTCATGGTGCCACGGAACAATATTAGGGGTGACCGTGTATTGTAGGCAATGGCATCCCATACCATCACACAAACTGTGGGAGCGGTATTTCGCTGTACGGCAAAGGCAGGATTGAGGCGTTCTCCACGGGGTCTCCAGACACGAACACGATTGTCATCACTGCTGAGATGGAATCTGGATTCGTCGCTAAAGACGACCTGATTTCATTCCGCTGCAGTCCAGTTTCCTCGTGCGCGGCAAAACTCCAAACGGAGCGTCGATGGGTGGGCTCAATTATTTCTTGGTGCGCTTTTTTTTGTCCATGAGTGTATTTCGTAAGCCTTTCGTAGGAATTAATTAAGATGTATACAAATACATTTTTTTTAGTATAATTGTCTTATAACTCAAATATTATTGGAAAATTTAACACATTGCAACTAAAATTTCTTGATAACAATCACATTATGTACAATTTGAAGAAATTTTTTAGAAAATATTATTTAAAGCAGTATTTCATGCAAGGCACATTAACTCCATAATTTGTTATCATGATACTAAATTTGATAACGGGGACAAAAGAAGTTCTTGATAAATATATATACCGAAATTGCTGCTGATTCATTAAATGCTCATATAGTGACTAATATTTCAAATATATTGACTAATTGTATTAAATATATTGATATTTCAAATGCTCATATATTGACTAATTTTAAAACATATTTTTATTAAAAAACTTTAGCGTTTCCTTTTTCTTAATTTAAAAAAATTTCTATAACTTTGGAAGAATTTCCTGAAACAATATTTAAAATAAATTTTTAAATCATGTTAACATTTTTTAAATTTATTTTAAAGTTTCCCATTTTAAACTTTTAAATTTGTCCTAATATATAAGCTATAAGCTAATCTTCCTTTTTTGATATCTTCTCGCTGTCTTCCTGTTTGTCTCTCTCTTTACTCCAGAACTTCTCATGTTATCGTCTTGAAGTATCGTCCCGTTATCGTCTATATAATGGCTACAAGAGGTTATTCCAGCCTCCAATCTGCCTAAAAACATCGCTTGAAAATTCCAATCAGATCATTATGAAGAGACATTTAAGAAAATTGAATTTTTCCATTGGTTTAGCATTAGCAAAATTTGTTTTTAAAAAATACTTTAAAGGTAACACCAGTGATTTTTGCCACCGTGAATTATTTACAGTGAATTATTTTTCGTTACGTCAGATAATATTATTCATCACCATGAACGGGGTAGCATATGTGGATTACGTCTCCAAATTATTATTTCGAAAATGTTTTGAAATCACGTATTTATTATGTTTTTAGTTAAGATTTTGAAGCTTATTTTTTTAAACAAACAAAGCAATTTAGTGTCCATGGTAATTGAATTGAAAATAAAATTATGTTATTTACTAGGAAGCTATTTTAACAGAGGAAAGTACTTATTCGTTTCGGTTACCATAAAAAAATCGCTGTGTCATTATTGACACCATTGTTGCTTAATGATTTTTAGTAATAAACATTACTAGTATAATGGTAATAGCTGAAGAAGTACCAGAAGTACCTGATATTATCAAGATATTTGATACTGATATTAAGGTACCTAACGTAGGTACTGAGGTAACAGATTTCTTTTAACTTCCAAAAATGGAAAAAATTGCGTGATTGGGTACTGATCATCATGAGTTGGTTTCGAACAATAGCATCATGCCAAAGGATTATGAATAAAATTAATCCTTAATTTTGCAGAATGAACTTCTAAAAACGTGTTTTACTTAATCTAATAACATAAAGCTACCTGGAATGGCAAACAAATAATAAGTCTAAAATAATTGGAAGTATTTAATTTTCAATAATTGTTTCATTGAATATCTTCTAGTTTTATGCATGTTTTAGTAACGTTTATTAAAACCAATTTTTTGGCTATTTACTTTTTTCACACCCGTACGAAATACGGGTATTCTACAAGTAACAAAATATGAAGCTGTAACTAAGGAATGCTTTATAAATTCATAATGTAAATTATAATCAGATCAACAAAATAAATCATATTAACAAAAGTAATATAGTAAAATTAAAATTATAATAGTCAAAAAATAATGTGATTTTAAAAATGAAGTCAATATTTTTTTTAAAAAAGTTTTTTTTTAACTTTAAACTAAATTTAGGATAAAACTTGAATGAGCCAGCTGTTTTATTAGTAGTATTCATAATAATGACTTTCAGAAAGAGGATATCAATAGTAAGATATATCGTTTTTGCATAATTAATGATTAAATTGAAATACAACATATTTTTAAGAGTTAAAATAAAACAACACTTAAGCTTTCTTAAAGAATTATCAACATTTGCTTAATTTATAGAAAAATAGTATTAGTTATTATTTATGAATCTTAAACATTTGTGAAACATTTTGTATTTAAGCCATTATTATCCTTCTTATAATCTGAAGATCATTTTATTTTTTTTTAAACCTACTTGATATTGTTCTTAAATTTTATTTTTATTAGTTTATTTAAACGAAATGAAATTTGGCTGTTTTTAATGTTTTCAAATAGCAAAATAATTTAAAAATCCTAATGCCCCAAACAATAAAATGCCCCAAAATGTCATCGACGTTTTTTCCTTTCATAAATGGTTCAAAGCAGTAATCTTTATTTAATAATTAATGAAATATCTAATTAAAAAGATATTTTTATGTGACGAGTGCTAAATAGTATCTTTGTTTATTCATCCAAATTGAATTATAAAAAAAAGTTTAAAGTATTTTTTATGAATCAATAATTGCCTTTTACAAGTAATTTTAAATAAACTCTGTTTCATACAAACAGGAATTCTTGTTTTTAAAATAAATAAAACTAAACCAATTTTACTTTTCAAAAATCCTTTTAGAAGTCTTACTGTCTTATTTATCAATTTTTTTTTCTAAATGTTTAAAAAAATGAAAAATTTGTCGATTGAAAAGATATTTGAGAATTGTTTACATCAATTAATTATTTAATACTGGCTAAGAACTTTTAAGAAGAAAAGTTTTAAATACTCTCTGAAAATCTTTTTAGATAATTTGTTTATCAAACTAAATTATAAGAAAACAAAAGAATAAAACAACTAACATTTTTATTCATTCAGCCGTAAGCAACATACATGTATTTTTTTTAATGAACAAATAAATTTCTTATTTTCGAAGCATTGTTTTAATCGAAAAAGAAAGATTTTTAATTAAACAAAAGGAATTAAAATTGCAAAAGGATACGAATACTTGTTGAAAATCAATTAATTGTTTCAGCACGATTCCTTTGTATTACAGAAAGATTGGCTGCTAATGTAAATTTGATAATTAGCGAGCTAATATGCAGAAACTTTTAAAACTTGTAACTTAAGTTACATTTTTCATGAAAAAAATTAATTTATATGGTAATATTTGTTGGTAAATTATATTTCATTGCAAAAATAAGTAATCATAATGATACTGTTAGATCATGGGGGCACATTTTATTGATGTCAGGATACTAATGTCATTCTTCAATTTATCAATTAAGAACTAGTTAATTAATTAATTTCGTAATAAATTGCAAATGCAAATATTGTTTGAAGACCAAATTATTCTTTTCATTGTAGAAAACAATTTTTGATTCAAGCGTTGAAAAACAAATTTAACAGATGAAGTAAAAATTTTCTTAAAATCTTAATGATCACGAATATTTGCTAACATATGTTTTTAAACATAATAAACTTCTGTACTTCAATCTTATTTTTTTTTATATAACCACACTTTTTGGTGTGTGCAATGCTTAATTCAGATAACTTACATTCATATTGCCCCTGTTCCTTGTATCCTAACGGCACAAGAAAAGAGGATATGGCAATGAAAATGGTATGACAATAAAAAGGCTAAAACGTCTCATTTGAAGTTAAGAAGACAATTAACAATGAGTCCTTATGTAACACACACACACACACAGATATATATATATATATATATATATATATATATATTATAACTATCTAAGGCTACACAAAATACTTCATTTGATTTCAAATAATAATTCTTAAAACAAATTTTGTA
>NC_092204.1:78244863-78269414 GCF_043381705.1 Parasteatoda tepidariorum
ATAAAACTATAGGAATATATTTATATATATATATGTCAGCAGCAATTAAATGTTTCCTTTGAATAGGAAAATTAAAATCGTTTTCATGTAACTTGAAGTAGAAATTTGGATCACTTCTTTATTTTATTTTAAATAATCAAAGGGGAGTGAAGAAACATATTTATCACATTCTTTATTTATAACAATAAGCTGTAAAGCAGAATACATGATCAGTTTTTAACACACTATTTTTTTTTAATTTGATATTTCCAAAATAAACTTGAAAGACAACACGCGAAAATTAAATTTTCGAAATAGGAAAAATCCTTTTCTACCGGTTCGGTTGAAACCCGAAGGAAAGTTTTTTTAATCGAAAACGTTTATCTAAGCTGAAAGCGGAGGGATTTTTTATTCTTAAATATTTGATTTATTCTGAATTTAAAACAGTTTTAGGAAATAAGATTATAAACAGCATACATTCACTTATTGTTTTCATATGTAAATTTTATTCTCACAAGATTATTTTTTCAGTTTTAGATAGGAAAAATAAGCTAATACTTTTAATGAATCCTGAAATTTTATATTTAGATGATTCTTCTGTTAGCATATGTTTGAAAATCGAGAAAAAAACTGTTTTAGAAAAAAACAGCCAGATACTATCTATGTATAAATAACGGATATAATCTAATTTTGCTAGTACATTTACAAGAAAGAAAACTAAACAACTTATAGATAGATATAGAGTTACAGATAGAACAATACAAAAATAATTCCAGATTGGTTACGCTTTCAAAAATAAGCTGGAACATGTAAAATAAATTATAAAATTATTAAATTATTTTTCAAATAAAAATTTTAAATGCTCGAGAACATATGAAATTTAATTAAAGAGCTTAAATACAAATTTTATTTAGTCTAAAGGCACATCAAATTTACATCGTCAAAATATTTACAACCTGTACTATATGAAAGTAATACTTTAAAAACGAATTCATGGAATATCATATTTTATGTAAATGCACTATTTTTAATTTAAATTGTTTTATTTAATTACTAAAATTTCCGAATGAAGAAATCAAAATATGTTCTGAGTTTTCTGATTATGAACAATGGTATTTAAATCTATGGTAGTAAATTAATTAAAGTTATTGAAATACAACAATAGCTGTTGTTATAATTATTGTGGTATTTATTAATTTAAAATACCCCGAACCCTGGCATAAGAATTATCAAAATTATTTTCACCCCAAAATAATTGCTGTATTATAGTGCGTACCAAGTATGAAAATTACATCCTTATAAAAACACTAAAATACATAATATTAACCTTGTGTAAATAAAATATTAGTATTTAGTATTTATAAGACAATTTCTTTATTTTTTACATATTTGCCTTCATCATTAAAAAATTATTCCTAATTTCTTAATTATTCCTAATTAATTCTTAATAATTTTTGAAATATCTAACAATTTAATTTTGAAAACACATTTATTTTTAAATTTTGCTTGGATTCACTTTATAAAGCATATTCACCATTTGAAATAGCATTAATAGACATTTCCAATTCAACCTAAATCGTCTACAATTCGGACCTCTATGAGCTAGCTTGAAATATTCTATGTTTAAAAATATTCACAAAAACGAAGAGAATCTAATTTATCACCTCTAATGTCTAGTTTGTATATAAGACAAATTAACATTAGCTTAAGAGTGTTTTTAAGAATGGAAAATCAGCGATTGCACAAGTTTTAATCATGATTAGAACAAAATGGTGCAAAAATGGCTACATTTTAAATTTCACTGATGTTTTTCTGCAACTAATAATTTAACAGAAAATAAAAATAGCTAGATAGTTAATTTTTTTTTAAAAAATTTGCCGCTAACTCTTAAAAAATCTTGTTGCAGCAGAGGGAGTCGAAGCTTTTCTTTACCTCTTATCGTTTAAGTTATTTTTGTGAATGAGAAAAACAAATCTATAGAAAAATCATTATTTATCAGCAACAGAAATAAACGAAAGCTTCAGATATTTGAAAACTGAAAAAAATTAAGCTTTCTTTGTTATGATGTTTAAATAAACATTTTGAAGCAAACAGTGAATAATGCCCATTATAATCGACACATTTTTGATATTTAAATAAGAAATATTACTTTTTTTCTTAAATCTATCCCAAATTAAATTAAAAAGATAATTCTCCATCAACAAATAATTGATTTAGTTCTTTTTTGTAGGTGAGGAAATCAAACAGGTGGGACCTAAACTCCATTTTCTAATCCAATTCAGTTACATCAATTTCATTTCAAAATCAAATTTTATGTCATTACTGAGCATCAATGAATGTCAGAAAATTATTTTTTTTTCATCGGAAACCTCCATTTAATTCGTAAAATTTTGTAAAAAAGCAATCCAGTTATATTAACTTTCAGAAGTTGAAAAATCTAAAAATGAATTTATTAACGTGCGTTCAAAACTGTGACATATTCTCTTCCTTCACATCTCTAGTTCGGGAATCATTTCTAATTAAAGTTAGGATATTATATCGCCTTCAGCAATTTACGCGCCTGAAAAGTTGCCGCTCCCTTTTCCATTTTCAGTAATGAGCAAACTTCATAACCCATTTCATTTTCATAACATTAACAATAATTGCTCGTGGCGCACCTTCCAGCAGTTCTCACCACTCAAAACCTCCAAGAGTTACATCGAAATAAACTCCAATTCAAAATCCTCCTAATGGCACGGTTCCTGTCATCGATTAATGTAAACGTTTCACTCCAGTGAATTTGACTCACTATTACGTACGAAACGTGTTCAATGCTGTTCCATGAGAAAGCAGTATGGATTTTGCCAATGACAGAATATGAATCCTTGGCGTAATTATCGAGAATTTGAAACATTCTTTAAAAAACTGATGAAAGTCTTATTTGGGTGACGTCCTAGTTTAAGTTGTCTGACGAAAATCTCTCATTTGTCTTATTATTAGGTCTTGGATAAAGAATCAAACATAAAACTATAGGAATATATTTTTTTTTCTATTATGAATGATTCAAACAAAAAGAAAAGGCCACATATGTTCTATCATAATGAATTTTTCCGTTAAACTTTAAGGAAAATTGGATCATTTCTTCTGGAAAAAAATATTTAACAGTTTTATTTCATAGAACTGTTAACAAGTTTTAGTTAAACATACCTTGCTAATTCATTTATTGTTTGTAGTCATGATTCACTGATTCGTTGAAAGAGTGATTTTATGATCTTCAATTCATTGATTTGCTAATTTTTTCTTCATTAAATTACTGATGAATGGATTTGCTGATTTACTGCTTTTTTGATTCCTTGATTTGTTGATTTATTAAATCCTTGCTGATTTATTTTTCTTCATTAAATTACTGATGAATGTATTTGCTGATTTATTGCTTTTTTGATTCCTTGATTTGTTGATTTATTAAATCCTTGCTGATTTATTGATTTTGTGAATCTTTAATTCACTGATTCATTAAACAAATCATTAACTCACTAGCTGGATCACTAACTTAGTCACTGCTATGACTCAATGACTGGATTAATTATCCATTAACCTTTTGGCACCGAAATTGTATTAAACATATTTTTTATACTTTTTTCATTATTTGTACAAATTTAAATCAAAATAAGTGAAAGATATTATATTTAGTATTTTGATAATTTATAATTATTAAATACAGCAGGAAGCACCTGTGTCTTTTTCTGCATTAAAAGTAAAATCTTTCAAACCTGGCTCACCCCTAAACACTAATTTTTCAAATTTGCACTCATTTGTAGCTATTCAGATTTAGGATAAATAGATATTCATCATTGAAATTTCTTTAATTTCAATTATCAATAAATTTTTGAATATAAATAAAAACATATTTTGTTATTACTTTTCCATGGATTTCATATTTCAATATAAATGCAGTTCCGATAATCCAACAGTTAATTAGCAACTATTAAACTGTCTTTTACAATTTAAAAATAAAAATGTATGTATTTATTTGCAATTATAGCTTCAGAAAAAAACATATAAAAATGAAACAGGTGTCTCATCTGCGTCAAAGGCTAACTGAATCACTTAATCACTAACTGATTTCTGTTTATATAAATCATTTCTCTTTTTGAATGTCACCACATAGAAAATATTTGCTTTCTGACCATGCAGTGATTTTCATAATCCCTTTTCTACTTTATTATTCACTCTATCTGGGAAATAATTTTCCTTTGCTGATCAAAAATGTAATGTTTCTAAGTTAAGTAATTATTAAAAAAGTAAATTCTTATTAGAAAAAATCTATTGCTATTCCATTTGGAATTGTTTAAGTTCTAAAAGAATAATTGGGTGTGTTTAATTTTCTAAGTCATTTTGAAATTGGTGTTTAAAATATTATATTCTTCATTGAAAAAATAAATAGAAACGTTCGTCTATGTCAAATATGGGAAATGTATAACTAATTGTTAAAAAATATTTTAAAATTAAAATACAATGATATAAAAAAAAACAGATTTGTTCCAAAAAAAATATCTATATTCCCACATAGTTTATCAAAAAATGTTACTTTTTTTCTTTATTCTCTTACTGTAAAAGTTGTAATAAACTCACTCAAGCAAAAATGTTTTTCATGCCAAATAATGTTTTCAGATTTAATTTATATTTCTTTTAACTAATAGAACTGTAGCCCGCATATGAAAACTATAATAAAATAAAAAATTTAAAAAAAAATAATTAGTCGAACAATTCAACAAGCTTTTTTATAATAATAAGAGTTTACTTATGCTACTAAATTGATTTTGCATTTTTTAAAGTGAGTTCTTCTAAAAGGGCAAATTTGAAGCCACTGTTAGTAAACTAGTTCTACATCTTCACAAAAGAATTAATCAAATACTGATTAGAATATGAAAAAATTATGCATAAACAGAAGTTTTTAGAATATTCCAAGCTTTTTAAAAGGTAATTGTACTTTAACAGAGATTATTTTCGAATTTTCTAAAGCAATTTAATGAACATTTCGAATGTTTTCACTTAATTAATTTTAGTTTGGATTTTATATTAATAGTAAAGAAAAAATTTTATTAAAGTTATGAAAAAATGAAATTAAACTTTTAAAAACTTGATTGGGTACACTTTCATTTTGTTAAATGTCCAAAAAAATTTTCTTAATAAAACTTTAAGTTTTAAACAATTATACATAGCTACCAACTCTTCCGGTTTTCCCGGAAGATTTTATTTTGATATTTAAAGTGGTAGCAAAACTCATGTTATTCCATTAGACTTTTTTAATTTTGCTAATAATTAATTATAAACGAGTTAGACCACCACTACGCATAAATATTTACATCAAATATACAAAAGCATAATAAACTTTACTACAGCAAATTTCAACCTTTTCAAAATTTAAATATGTTATTTGATAGATTGTTTTTCGGTAATTGTTTTACAACCACTTGGAAAATCCATTCTCAGAAACATTGAAAGTTAGCAAGTATGCATATATGGCAATAATAATTCAACTAATGTATGTATAATTTCAAACTTCTACTGTTTGTGCAGAAATTAAACTACGTTGCTCTTAAAATCAATAAGGTTCTTTATGCAAATAATCAAGACTAGTTTTAGAATGCTAGTTCTAGTTTTTTATAAGTTTGGCATATAAATGTGCAGTATTTTTGGAAAATGTTATTCATATATAGATAAATAGCTCTGAACAATAACTGAAAAGACAGGAAAGAGGGAAAATGTATTTCTAAAACTCATGTGAAGAGCGAGTTTGGTATCTTTGTTTGAAAATATTTGACAAAAACATTTTTGATCCAATTTCATTTACTGAGATATTTAACCATTTCGAAACTATCTGGACGTCTTGTAGAGCTTAATGTACAACCTGGATAAGCTAAAATTCCTCCAGTCACATCAAAAATTATAAAGATATTTAAAAAATTAAATTTTTGGTTTAAATTTATGTTTAAAAACTATATTAAATTAGTTTGAGTTCTTTAAAATACTGTGTAATATTATTTGCTATAGTTTTTTATTTGCAAATTTGTTTCTTTATCCAAATTTTTATATTTAGGTTCCTTTCCAAACCAAATTGAATTTGTGTTTGACGGATTAAATAAAATATTTTTTCTCAGAGATTCTCATCACATTTTAATAATGAAATTAGGTTTATAATTTCGACGTAATGTATGTGCTTTGAAGCATTTCTTCGAACTTAATTTCCTTGCATATAAAAAAACTTTTTTTTCACTCCCGTAATATTTTAATCCATTATCCCGTCCTATATATTCTCTATTCTTTGCCTTGCTAACATAAATTGTGAGACGAACATAAAAAAAAAAATACATCTTACAAAAAAAAAGTCTCAAAGTAGATTGAAAATATGCTCGGTTCTCTTTACACGTCTTTCAAGTTTAATCTATTTCAAAATTCAGAAATATATTCCGGAATAATCTTTCATTCTAGCAAAGAAACACTGGAATAAGTTTTACTTTACTTTGCACGCACGCGATTTGTATGAACACATCCGTAATACCCTGAAGTAATGGGTTGAAAAATCAAAAAGAAAAACGTATTCTTTGAATGAAAATTTTGGTAGAACAAATTCTGAACCATTTTGAGTTTTCCTGCCAAAACTTGATACAAGAATGCCTTTATTATGCATTAAAAGTCGTTTCAAATGCATCACATGAAAGGCTGATTTCTTACCAAGAATAGTTAGCATTATTATTACCCACAATGCGTACGGTTTCTAACGGTACGGTTATGCTAGGATGCAGACGAATTAATCACAGAATGTTTTATATTTTTTGGAAAATACCTTTCTGAAATATTTTTCAGATTTTTCTTACTTCAAATGGAAGCATCATGGAAACGAAACTTTTTGTTTGTAAAGAATAGCATTATAGTCTTAAGATTTAAAGTTAAAAAAATATTAGTCTTTTTCTTTTTATACAGGTTGGCAACACTGGAATAAGTTGCATATAATGCACAAAGAGTAATTAAATTAATTTATTCCAAGCAAATTAATTTTTTAATAAGCTATAAATATATATGTTTTTTTTTTCAATTTAATGCCAAAAAAAGGAAAACAATAGGCAATCGTGTCATTACTTGTTGTTGGATTTGGGTTGAAAACAACCTTGACTCATTTTCCTTTCACTGTTTGTACTACTTACGGTTTTGGGTTAACAGAATTGATTACTGGAATATTGCTGTTTAACACTTTAAGACTTATTTCTCTGGAGAGTTTTTTTACGTTAATATTTTACATGGACAAACTCATTTCTATACCAAAAAAGAGATTATACATTTTATCACTAAGACAAAGATATTGTAATACCTAGCTGCGATTGGAATTTCCGTCAAAACTGATTTTACCTAGAAGCCGATAAAGAAATTAGAAATAAACCATATGTATTCCTATATAATTACAGCTTGTTTATTACAAACATAAATACTTTGTCCAATACTTGGTCCAAGAGTTCCCTTCTCTTTTAGATTGGGTTCAAAACTACTAGGCTGCACAGTAGAACATTGTTAGTCGTGAACCCAAAAATTGGTTTGACTGTCTAACGACGGTTATAAAATGAAATATGCATTCTGTTTGGCCATTATCTTCTACTGTTAGCTGACCGTGATGGCTACTATTTTATACCATATCTAAAGTTTTGGCAAATTATTAACTTCTTAAAAAAGTATTCTGTTGCTTATCCTGTGAATTGTGTATTGATAACTTTGTATCGTCAAATACTGGAAAGACAGGAATGTTTGAATTCTCAAAAAAAAATCGTTGCACTGTGCGGTGCTTCACGTTTACGTAATAAAATCGAGAGAAAAAAACAGTTGATAATATGATAGATAAAGTAACTTGAAATCAGTAACATAAGCTTATTGGTTTATGATAATTATTTGTTTATCAAAAAACATACGTGTGCAAGTCCATTCGGTGAAGTATTCGAACCATAATATCACATATATGTGTAAATATTGTGAAAAATATTTTGAAAATGAAATTCTTTTTACTTCATTTTTTCTTCTAGGGGTTTATTTTTTAAAAAAAACTGTCGATTTGAAAAACCCAAGCAAATCATGGATACTCTACCATGCATAACCCTCTAAACCCCTTCCATATAAAATAGTGTCCTACGGAAAACAACCTTTTTTTTTACTTTGAGAGAATAAAGTAAAAACATAAAACAAGATTTACAAAAAATGGAAAAAAACATTCCTTCAAAATATTCTTGCCAAGCTCTAAGCATTCTTTGAGATTTTTTTACCTATTTAAAAGCAATAAATGAGTCAAATCTGAATTATTTGAATTCCAATCTCCGCTCTTTTGTTGGGGATCATTCTGCAAACATTACATTATACAAGAGCACTTTATTAAAAAGAAAAAAAACTTTTATTATCATTTTGGTTAAACGATTGATCATAAAATAGAACTCTCAAGCGTCAAGCGATCGACTGCTAAATGTTTTCGAAGCTAATATTTGAAATAAATCGTCCTTTAAACGACTCGTGGGAAATCATGACGAAGTAAAAGCATTACCAACTTCCATAACTTCTAATTTTCTGAGTTTCATTTCGTAAAACGTAAGCTCTCAATTTCACTAACGAGTACTAGGTGATCTATGATTGTATGCTTCATCGAGTCTCCATTGAAACCAATCATAAATCAAAATTAGAAGACAAATACAATAAACTAGAAATACGTTTAAAATTTAAATAAAAGCCGTTTATGTTTAAACAAGAAATTTGGAATATAATAATTTGGCAATGGTTTTATTCCAGTGGGAACAAAAGTAACTACTTTATTTTAAATTATTAAGAATGGGATTTTTGACGAACGTAAGCAGTTCATATGAGGAAATTGCAATTAGTAATGCTTTAAACTAAACATTGTATAGTGCGGCAAAAAAAGAAAACAAAGAAAAACCTTTGATCTAATGATAACTTTTGATAACTAATGATTGGATCTTCACGTGGAACAACTCAAGCTTAATAGTTCGAGAAAATGACTTCGAATATAGTAATTAATAAGTGCAGACAATATTTTTAGTTACAAAATTCAGACATAAGAACGCACTTTCTCTGAATAAGCATACTTTTTTTGGACGGATCCCAAAAATATAGGGGGGTAACCACAACATGCTCCCCATAGTGTGGTGGGGAGAGCGATCCAAAGTTTGGACCTCATGATGTTAATTTTAATTTTTACGTATATGCCATATCTCGAGATTTTTGCAAGCAAATTGAAAAAATTTTGCACACAATTATAAAATTCCAACTATAATTCCATGAAAAAATAAACATTTATTTTTTTTATTATTTTATTTATTAATAGTCGAAAACATTTTGAATTGTAAGGGATACAATTTTTACGTCATTTGAAAGCATGCAATTTTGAATAGCAGAATACAAAATTTGGGCGAAATGGGTTGAACAGCTCCTAAGAAATCAAATTTCAAATACTCGACTTCCTTAAAATTCGATTTGTCAGGAACTACTCAACTGATATTGCCCAAATTTTGTATTTTGCTATGTAAATATACAAACTTCAAAATGGTGCAAAAACTTTTATGCCTGACAATTCAAAATTCTTTCGACTATTATTTAATAAAGTAATTAAAACATAATAAACATTTACTGAAATTTATTTTCTGCATGGACTTATCTTTGGAAAAATGAATTTTACAATAAATTTTTCGAAAAATTTTTTTCAACTCGCTTAAAAAGCTCTCGAGATATGTCGAAATACACAAAAAGAAAAGGGATCCAAACTTTGGACCGCTCTCCTCATCAAACTGTGGGAACCATGTTTCCCAGATTGAGGCTACACCCTATATTTTGGGGATCAAAAATCCAAATCCGTTGAAAAAAAGGCATGCATATTCAGAGAAAGTACGCTTCTGTGTTTGATATCGTAACTTAAAATATTGTCTGCATTAATTTATTAGCATATTCGAAGTCGCCCTCTCGAGCCATTGAGATTGAGTACTAGAACGTGAAAATCCGTTTATTAGGTGAAAAGTTAGTGAGGGTGGTCCATTCTATTTTGTGCACTGTACACTAACAATTTTTAAGATAATTTCGAAAAACTCTTGAAACTATGGGGTTGAATGTTGCGGACTAATAAAAAGACATTACAGAGTACATTTATCAGATTTATTTCAAGCTTAAATATAATCATTCCGAATAGCATTATTTAAAATTTAAAATTAATCAATTCAAATTTGAAAACAAGCTTTTAAATATCGATACTTTATCTATAACTTTATCCAAATGGGAACAATTTGCTTGAAGTTTAGAAAATCGTAATGCATATTAGCTGCCCACATGGTACTTACTCAACTGGTAGATAAGTTCTTCAAATCTGAACCATGTCCGTAAAATGAAACACTTAGGCCAAATAATGCGATTCTGACATATGACAATTATGAATAGGGGGAACATATAACTATGAGATAATATAGTTCACTTGCTTAGCAGCTAATTAGTTTCTCACTTCATATAGCTGTAGAATGTGTTACATTAGCCCAAATGTAATAAAATTTGAATTACAGATAAATCGAATAAAGCATTTGACTTTCATTAAACAAAAAAATCGTACTAATATCAGCTGTTGATCGATGGCCCGAATATTTCTTGTATATATAGAACAACACCAATGGTATTTATTCGTAAACACGAAGCCTCATTTGTGTTGCAACATATGCGTATTAAAAATATTTTGTAGATAAAAAGAGCATTAAGCTCCGTACATCATGCCTAGGCTGCATGTAAAAGTGCTATTAGTAAAATTGTTCTACAAGAAGCAACAAAACTCCATTGCAGATCTACAAGAACTCAATCGTAGAGAAGAAAATATGGAGAGGTTATATATCTATGTGTCCTACGCAAGATGATAGAGAACACATAGCACTACAGTAAACCTTTTCGTAGCCACTTGCTAAACTTTTGTCCTCTAAATGAGTTATTAGTAGTTGTTCATCTGCGAAACTAAGTTTCACATACTGTCAAAAAGGGTTTTACAACGCCTAGTTATACTGCTTTCATTGCTTTTTCGAGATCAGTATGATTTTAAACAATGTGAAGCTATGTTTATCGGACTTTATTACAAAACCTTAACTTTGGTATGTCTTTTTTAGAACTCTATTGTGTTCAATTTTTAAGTGTAAAAGGTATATTTAAACATTTAAAACAACAGTAATGTTAGCGTCTTGTGTATTCTCCCGCATATATCTATTGATGCTCTTATGACTTTTTCACCATCAAGCTTTCCAGACTGTTTTTGAACTTTCACAGAGCAAGTAAACTTTTTTCTTTACATATTTTAATATTTTCATTGCTTTCTTCCACTACCTTTGCAAAATTTCATGAGGAATGGGTAAAGTATAGATTACAACCTAAGGAGCAAAGAGATTAAATTTAAGTTTATGTTTAAGATGATACTGAAATTAGAAATAACTGAGTTATTTAAAATTTACATAAAATGTTAATTGCGTTAATACTTTTTTCTAAACTTCCAATCGGTAGGTTTTTGTACAATATTTTTATTTGAAATATGTTCAAATTTCATCTCATTGACCTTAAATTTAGGTTTTGGGACTTTAATTTCTTGCTAACCATGTATTTTGGAAATTTAACTGTAAAAACACGTCAGCTGTTTCAAAAAAAAAAGATCTTTATATCAACAATGAACTAAATTATTAATTAAATGCGTTAATTAAGACTATTAGCGATAATAATTGCAGATATTTTTTATGTGCCTTGCAAAGTAAAGTAATAAGTAACAAATGCATTAAAAATTATTAAAAGAAAGTTGATTCTAAAAAATAATAAAAAGTAAAATGACGATCCAAAAGATTTATTTCCAACTGCTAAAATACTTTTAGGGGAAAAAATTAAATATGGATTGAAGAAGTAGTGTTATCTTTCCTTCTACAATACTTGTAAAAAAATATCACTTTCAAAATATACACGGAGAAAAACACTTCTGGTAAAATTACCGTACTATATAGTAATGACATTTCTGGCAGAAAGAAACAGCATAATTCTGGTAATAAAAACTTAAATATACGATATTTAAAACATTCATTAGCTAATTTTTTCTCTCATCTGGTAACTGTTTACCAGAAATTCTTGTTTACGAAATTATAGTTCCTATAACACACATTTAGTAAAAAATAAAAAACTGAAAAGTATATCTAACCGAATAAATCGTTTTAATGCCATGCTCTAATGTATCATAATAAAATTGACAAATTTTACCACATTTACTAAAATGTATCACATATTATAAAACAATATTTTGTTGTTATTTTTACCAAAATCACAAACAAAGTGCTTCGGTAAAAAAAAAACGAGATTTTTGGTAGAATCAGAAATAGTGTAAATCCATATTCTTTTAGTTATGACCGTACTTTTTTTTTTCTCAGAGAAGATTTCAATCTAAATCAATACGTTCTAAAACATGAAATCGTTTGAAGTGACATCGAATATAAAATCTGCCTGTTCTAAAGTTAAACTGACAAGTTTTTAGGCAGTTGGCAACTTCCTGAATAATAAATGCAGTTCTAAATTTCAATCTTCATTATTCCTAACGCCCAATAATGTGCCTCATGTATTTTTTATAAAGCAGAAAAAAGACTCTCACATTTTAGATAGTATTAAATATATTTTTCTTTTAAGGAATAATGGAGTATAAAATGGTGTTTTATGTTTTGATTTACTTTTGTCTGGGTATTGTTGCTGTTTAAAAGGAAACGGAAACGGGAGATACGTAAGTTTGTATACGTAATATGATATTTAAAATGTTACAAAAAGTAAACAACACCGATTTACTGAATTTATTTGAAATATGTTTTTAGTTCGAAGTTTCAAATTATACTGCATTTTATGAATCTATATTTTCAAGTTTATCCTTTTTTACCTTTTTTATTTTATGCTTTTGATATGTATTTACAATAAACTGAGAGCGCTTAAAACTTTTTGCTCATATTTATCCATCGCAATAAATAGTAATATTAAGAAAAAACTTATGACTACTATTTATAATTATTTTGCACTATTCAGTTAAATAATTAATGAATATAATGGTGATATTACGGAAATAATCCGTTTTGCTGAACGATAGAACAAACATTGCTACAATACCTATATTATACACATATATGGGTATAATAGGTTCTCATTATCACAACACTTGAAACAGTAATGACAGTAGAAGAGCCGCAGTGGCTCAGGGAATTAAGCGTTCGTCTTCCAATGAGGTGAACCGGGTTCGAATCTCAGCAATAGTTGGTCGATATGAATTTCGCACCTGGCTCGCACCGACCACAGTGCAGATGTGAAAGATCTTCAGTGGTAGACGGATCATGGGAATTCCTTGCCATCAGATTAACCATGGGTGGTTTTCGTTGTTTTCCTTTCCTGGTAAAGCAAATGTGGGTTAATTCCATCAAAAAAAGTTCTCCGTGAAAGCAAATTTCTCCCAATACTTGGTTATTGAGTTCAAAATTACAATACTACGAAGTTAAACATTAGTAGTCGCAAACCCGAAATTGCGTTGGTTGTTCAACTACGGTTATAATATATAAAATGCCAGTAGTATAATCCTTGGAGGCTCGGGGGATTGGGCGTTTGACTCCCAATATGGTGTTCCAGATTCAAATCCCTGTGGTGGGTGGTTTATACGAATTCTGTTCCTGGATCGCACCGACCACTGTGCTGACGTAAAATATCCTCAGTGGTTGCCGGATCCTGGGTTAGAGTCCCCTTTCCATCAGGCAAACTATGGGAGGCTTTCCTAGTTTTCCTCACCATGTAACGCAAATGCAGGTTAGTTCTATTAAGCACTTCTACATGAAGGCTAGTTTCTCCCAAAGCTTAATCCAGGAGTTCTGTTGTCTTCTGGGTTAGGTTCAAAATTACAAGGCTACCGAGTTAAACTTTGAAAGTCGTAAACTTAAAATTGGGTCGGCTTTTCAACTGCTTGTTATAAAATGAAAAAAATGCCAATACTATTTAATACCACATTTCATTACTTTTATTGGTGTCACTAATGGTTCGGCAATTTTTATCACTTTCAAAATAATAACCGATGTTAGTTTTCAGAAAAAGTTTTCTAGAATATTACTCTCGTTACTAATTATTTTCGAGAATTAATTAGTTTTGAGTACAAGTCAAACGTTAGCACTTAGAGTGGTCCAAAGATTAAACCATTATTCTTAATTAACATTTTTACGTATTTCGCCATCTAAAGAAGTATTTTTGAATTTTTATTTATAAGCTATACGCCTGATTCTCATCGATTCGTTATTATTACGTATATTATTATGTATATTATGGAATTCGTAAAATTAGTGTTAAGTTTGTATAGATAATAATTCTATTTTTTTCTCTTATAAAATAATAAATGAATATAATAGTAAAATAATAAATAATTATAATAATAAAATAATAAATACTTATGAATATAAAATAATAAATTATTATAAAATTAACTAATAAAATAATAAATAATTATAAAAAAATTTCAATGGAGTTATCTTTGGATTAAAAAAAAATTATAATTGAGTACAAAAATTTTTTGACTTGTGTCATTATTCTGGGAATATGGTAAAATACAAAAACAGTGAAAATTAACAAAATTAACATTATGTGATTTGAACTTCCGACCACTCTACTGTGTAAACTAAGAAAATCATATATTTCAGATGGAAACTATACCCCCATTTTGAGGGTCAAGAGTCCAAATCTCACGAAAAAGAGGTATATTTATTCAGAGAAAGAACACTTTTGTCTGATTTCGCAACTTAAACTATGGTTTGTACTGATTAATTAGCATATTTATACTGTTAGACCAGCGAACCGTTAAGATTGAACCGATACGTGAAAATCCGATCCGAAATCAAAAGTTGTAAGTTACTTCTTTTACTTCTTTTTTGCCTTTCTTTTCACACCGTACATGTATTTTTAAAGAAAACTTCCCCATATTTGGAGTTTTTATAGCATCTTATTACGTTATGGATTTTATTGATCTTATAAGCTGTAAACTTCAAATACATGGCAAAAATTATCTAACAAAAATGACTAGTATATTGATAAATTGAGACAGAATTCATCACTGAGTCATATATTTTCATTTTAAGTCATACTTTCCAGTTTTGGGGGATAAAAAATTTCTCCCGTTATTCATTTATACCTTTATCAATCACTCTAAGTAGATAACCAAAAAAATGCAGGGTGTGGTGGATCTTGCCATGATCACATGAATAACCACATTTTTCAACAAAAAAAAATATATTAGAATCTTCTATTCCTCCATTTAGAGTTTTTTTTCTATTTTTTTATTTCATTTTCATGAAATATGATTTATGTCAATTTTTGCGATAACTGAACTGGATAGTTCAGCTTGTAGATGTAAAAACGAGTAAGTAAGTAAAGTTTTAAAATTTAAGTTCACGTTAAAACAAACAACATCGGCAGAAAAAACTAAAATATTGTCTAATCTAATCTTGATATAATTTTATCTTTTTTTTCTTGAAAAAAAAAAATTGTTTTAAGTTCTTAAAATATCTTTTATTAAAATATTTTTTGTTTATAAATCGAAGGAAAGTTAGTGTTAATTTAATTATTCTAAGGAGCAAATGCAATATATAAAAATAAAGCTGAAATATATGCATTGAATATAAAAATTAATATTTAAACGTATATTTTTGCGTTTAGATTTACCCTAGACATATTTACTGGAAAAATAGAGTAATATATTTTATGATATATTGCTATACGTTAAATTTGTTTTGTATTAATTTAAAACTTAATTACATCACAAACATTTGCACAGTAAAAAAAATTCTTAACACTTTGAATATTTTTTTGATCTAAAATGTACTAATATCATTTAATGTAATGATTGCAATATTAATAATTTTAATGAAAACATTTAAGTATTCTATTTTATTTTTATAAACATGAATAACTTAAAAAGTCAAAAACATGATCATGTTTTCTATGACTGTTAAAACTATTAGTTTTATGAAAAAATTTTTAAATTCAATTGCTCAGTTTCGGAGAAAAAATACTTTTACAATGTGGAGGCTCCGTCACCGGTTCACAAAAGCTCGTCAAACCCGAAAAAAATAGCTCACCACAATCCTCTTAAATTTGCTACGCAAATTATGATACACTGTGTGCACTAACACAACTTTAACCGACAAAAAATATCTAATATTAAAATACAAAATGTAATAACAAAATTGCAACCAATGAACCTTTTCAACCATCGACCTGTTAATTATCATTTAACCTTTTCAATCATCATTTCGCATTTTTTGAAAAAAATATTGGAAGTTGTACACCATCCTCGTTAGTTATATAAGTGAAAAATATTTCCATTTCCATATGTCAGTTATTACTGACTGTTTAAATCAGCAGGATATTTCATCATTCTGATTTAATCAATCTGAGCATGAAATTTTAAACTGCAAAAACTGTGGTTTTCTCACCAAATTTGATGTTGAGCCACCTAAAAAAATTGTGTGCACGAACACTTTTTCTTCAGTTTAACACCAAATCGAACTTTCATACCCAAAGTGGCATAGTTTTATTTTATAACCGTCGTTGAAAAGCAGACCCAATTTGTGGGTTTACGACTACTAATGTTCAACTCCATAGCCTTGTAATGTTGACCCCAATCCAGAAGACAAGGGAACTCCTGGATCAAGTATTAGGAGAAATTTGGAGGACTTTTTGATGGAACTAACCCGCATTCGTGTTAGATGAAGAGGAAGACCACAAGAACCTCCCACGGCTGGCCAGATGGCAAATGAACTCTAATCCATGATCCGTCTACCACTGAGGATATTTCAGCACTGTTGTCGGTGCAAGTTGAATACCGATTCGTATCGACCAGCCATAGCTGGGATTCGAACCCGGTTCACCTCATTGGAAAGCGAACGCTCTATCCCTGAGCCATCGTGACTCAAAGTGACATAGTGTGGCAAAACATAAATCTCGGATTTAGGTGCTTCATGGCACCAAAGACCAAATATGTTTATTTACACAATATCTACGTGTAATTTAGCAGCCACCATTTTTGTTACTCAGTAACACTAAAATTTATAATTCCAGTAAGATATGATGCGCATAATAGTCAGCAATGTTATTTTTACGATACAATATTAATTTAGGATGCATACACACAATATTTCTTAAAACAAAATTAGTTTGCTAATCAGACATAATATTAATATGAATTCAAGCTAGGCTTAAAAATACCGAAGAGAATAGAAATGGAATTTTAAAAAAATTTTATACAATTGACAGAATTAGGGACATCTTCTTATAAGAATATTATTATCTTTATTATACAAAACAAACAAACATTTATGCCTTTTATAAGAATTTACTATTTTTTCTGAGGAATGTGCGAGACAAAAACAAACTTACACCTTGTCATGCTAGAATAGCAAAAAAAAAACTACTCATTTTGAAAGACAAGCACCAAACATAAACCTAAATCTATGAAACTAATTCATGAATGGAGTAAATACAGGTATATCTGATCTTGGCGTAAACTTTCATCTATCGGTGTTTGACTTTAACTACATTCTTTAAAGTGTGCATGAAAGCTGTATTTGGCATAAACTTAAAATAACACATAATTTTAGGCACCGAATTCAGATAGGTATTACACCACATTTCTTATAATCTATGAAGATTATAGTAAAGGTGTAAAATAAAAATGTGCTATAAATAAACACCATTATTAAGCGCATGTAATATTTCGTAATCTACTGCATGTTTCAGCGGGAGGGAGGGGGATATGTGAACGAAACTCCCAGCTTAATAACGTTAAAATAAATAGCTCAATTTTCTATTTTTGAGTTAAAAACGAAGCTAGTATGCTTCAAAATACTAAAGAAATTACGTTATTAAAATAACGCAATTTTCCCAAATTTATGTCAAAGATTATTTTAAGAAAGTTTTAACTCATATTAATAATAAAACTAATTACGCTGACAAATAAAAAACGTACCTTTAGTTGTAACGCCGTGTGATAAATGAAATAGCTTGAAAAATTTAAAATTATGTCACAGAAAAAAAAAATTTTAAATTTTCACTCCAATACAAAAAAAAATATATAAGAAAACAACCCATATTAGAAATACAAGCTTTTAATAATAAATTTATAATTAACCTAATCAGCTATTTTTGGACAAGCAACACAATTTAACAACGTAAAACTTAATTAAGCTTGCATATAGGAAATATTTAGAAAGTATAGCTTTAATTACAGATCTAATTGGAGAATAAAAGCTGAAGTAATTAACAGGAATATAAGACGAATATCTTATCCATTGATAGAAATTTCCTGCCTGAATAATTTCCCCTGAGATAATCAATTTAATGGAAGGAAGTTCTTATTTAAAATACTACGCGACTTTAAAATTGCACTGTCTTAGCATTTAATTAGGTATATCTTTCTGTTTGATAAATTAACAATCAAGATAATGAAGGAATTCTTTACAACTGTTGCTAAACAAAGTTAGTTAACCACTAAAATATTCGGAACATTTTTTTCTCATTTTATGAAACAAGTATTAAAATTCATTATTTTTATCATCCAAATTGTAGCTTGCTGTGAAGTATTTCTGTTATTTTTCAGTTTGTTTTTAAGTTAATTCTACTGGGGAATTCGGTTACAAATGCAAATTTTAATTGCTATCCGCTTTATTAGATTTATTTTTACAAAACTGAAAATTATTATTAGTTTACTAAGATTCCTTCAAATTTTGAAAAATAAACTGATGTGTGGGATGTGGAAAAATCCAGTAAATCTATAATAATAAAAAAGGAATATTTGTCTTTTTTAGTGAGTTTCTCTAGTATCTCCAAATTATTGCATGCAAGGTTCCTCGAATGTGGACAGTGGGGAAAGTGAGAACATAGTCTAATCATGTATTTTTCATTATTTGAATACTTTTTCTCTGCTGCTTTTTAATACTTTCAATCTTATTAAAATGCAAAATTTGTTAAAAATTAAAAAATTTTCACGTTTTTTTTTTAAAAAACTATTTAATATCGATCTAACAGTGTTAAAATTAAAAAATTTTACATAATTCTAATTAAAGTTTTCTATTGCTTTATTAAGCTAATTGCTTTAAAGAGAAAGTAGGGTAGGACCGATTAGCTAAGATTCGAAGCCCGACTAGAGCTAAACTGAGCCCGACTGAGCTAGAGATATTCTTTGTTCAGCTGTGTATAATATATCATTTCTAGAAAGTCATAGATATATTACTTTCCTATAAAGGATTTTTTCTGAAAAAAGAATTAAAAATCGTTGTCACATGTACAAAATTTAGGAAAACCAAAATTTTAGTGAAAAAAATTTCTATTTTATATAGCAGTCAATCTCAGAAAATTATGCATGTAATATACATGTGATGTGGGATAATTTGGACAAAAAATAATTTTCACTACTGAAATGGCCAATAAATAAGGCTAATTTAAAAACAAAAGAATATTACACGATGAAATAAATTCTATAAAAATTTCCGTACTGTATGATTATGAAATTTATTGCAAAAAAGAACATCCTGGTAATAAAAACCAAAATACACAACATTTAAACCATTCATTTGGTACTTTTTCCGTTCATATCGTAACGGTCAACCGGAAATTCTGGTTTTTAAAATTATAGTTCTTATTGTTAAACATTTAGTGAAAATTACGAAACTGAAAAATAAGTTTAACCGAATAAATAATTTTTATGCCATGCTCTAACGTATCTTGGTAAAACTGCCAAATTTTAGCACATTTACGAAATTTTATCACTAATTGTAAGACCATATGTTATTGTTAATTTTACCAATATCATTACCAAAGTTCTCTGGTAAAAATTACCGAGCTTTTTGGAAGTCACATAGAGCCAGAATCACGATAAATTTTACCATATTCCGGTAGTCTTGACAATACCTTTTGTCTCACTGCAGAGACTTGTTATAGTAAAAAGAAAAGCTACACAGACGCCGTGAATTTATCAACAACAACATGCCAATATGGTAGGTTCTTCTCCTTGACTAGTTAAAGGTAATTCAGAGTTGGTCTGCTAGAAAACAGAACTAATTATGACAAAATCGAAGCTCCCAAGATCATACCACTACCCAGTCTTACCCCACTCTACCCTTTATAAAATACGTCAAAATTCATTAAAATTATTCATAGAATATTATTGACATAATGAAATTTTAAAAGGTTTCTAAATTTCTTCTTTGAGCTCTTAAGTATAAATTTGCTAGATTTAAATTTATATCTCCTTAACGAACTCTATTTAATAAAGATAATTTAGGACATTTTAAGCTGAATTGCTTTAAATTAGAAATTTATTAATACGCTTTAAATTGATTTATTACTTTAAAACTAATTAAAAATTTTAAAATAAAATATTTTTTTAAGAGACGAAGTAATAAATTTTTCACATTGTCCTCAAACTCTTTAGTATCGAGTTGAATAGTTACCGAATCATGTATCTCATTTATCTTGATAAAATAGACTAATTAAAGAACTTCGTTTAATGTCGTTAAAAGAAAGATAATTGATGAGGTTTAAAGTAAATCATTATTTTAAAATCAATTAAGTAATTCATGAATACTCTTACTTTCGTGATGAAGTTGTAAATTTTTCACATTTTCCTCATTCTATTAGAGGCTTAACGAGTTTTAGAACAAAACACCTCAATTATCTTAATAAAATAAAGTAAATTTGCTCTTTATATGAAATATTTCATAAAAAAAAGTAATATACGAGTTATAAAGCCAGTTATTGCTTTGAAATTATCTCAAAATCTCGAATTACTCATAAATAATGCATATTGTAATTTATTTTTCAATTTCCTTTTTAAAAAAATCTGACCTGATCTTTACAGACTTTCATGCAAAAGGATTTAATTACTTCTACCAAATAACGAGAATATGTTTTTACCTTATATTTTGCTTTTTAAATATTCATAACGTAGAACTTGTTTTATCATTATACCAATGAGCAGCGAATCCGAATTGTAGACGGAGAAAAAAATTCCGGTAAAATTTCCGTACAATAAACTAATGACATTTCTGGTTAATAATAATAATAAATACGATTCTGGTTAATAAAACTGAAGTATACTGTATTTAAACCAGAGCAATTTTTCTTTTTTCTTTGGTAACGATTCACAGGAAAATCTGGTTTTCAAAATTAGACTCTTATTACCACACATTTAGTATGTAGGGAGGTCGATACTTTATTTACGATGCACTAGAGCTGCACGCTGAGCAATTGCCGACGGTCTGGGAAATATTCCTGAGGATGATTCGAAGGCATACCATCACAAATTTGATCCTCTGCAGAGGAGATGGCTCCTCGACGACCTGCGCGAAAAGTCAAGAATTTACACTAGAGCAGTTTAACGAGGAGGATTACGTGCACCCTCGGTCCCTACGCAGGCTGACCAAAAAGCTCACTCACCCTCCTACTAACCCCAGCAAGTGAGGCTTGTCTTCGGTGTTCTACTGGGAATCGAATCTTTACGACTGCGGGGTTCACACATTTAGTAAAATATGCAAAACTGAAAAGTAAATTTAACCGAATAAATAGTTAATAAAGTACATATGCTCAGAGAAAAGAGGGGTTATAAGAGATTATTACAAGACATTCGATAAATTAAACGAAATTTTTAAACAATTATAAGTTCTTTGATGAAATAGTCATATCTTTTTAAATTGAAATCGTCTACTCTATTTTAATTGCAATAATACATGAAAAAATTGAGAATGCTAACAGTGGTAAAGCTGGTTAACCATATCATCGCTGATGTAAAAAACTAAAGCGATTTTTTTTAAGTATTTTAAAATGATGCAGCTTTTTTTTTTCTTTATTCCCAATTCACATTTTATTTTCCTTGACACGTCAAAAATCATATTTTGTAAAATCTGTGTTAGATTAAATTTAAACGCGTTTTTTATGTACTTCAACATTAATAAATCAATTACATACAGGGCAATCAATTACATACAATATTAATAAATCAATTACATAAAAATTAACATACAGGGATGTTACACAATAACTTTAAATGTTTCTGAAAACTACTAAATCAAATTGTAATAAGTTTTATTAAATTATACATTTTTACCATTTCTCAAACCATTTAAAAATGCTTTTTTTTTTTTTTGAAATGTAAACAATTTCGTTCAGTTTAAACTTTTTGAAATAAGAATTCTAAAATAATTCTTTTAATCTAATAGAGTCTTGTCAAAAGATTATCTAATATTTTACTGATTCGTTAATCTCAACGCTCCTGAAGCTCTTAACTTTCCGCCGTTGTTTAAATAAGTACAAAACACGAATTAATCAAAGCACAACGCAGAACTCATCTCCACTGTCACACTACGCTCCCTTTTTTTCGACAAAATCGCTGAGAAAGGGAGCACGTGGTTAGAAGGACTCTGATATTTGAGACAAAGCTAGATGGAGGGGAATATGGCAGCGGGCTTGTTCTACTTGTATTACAGCTCTTGGTTTCAATAGCACTACATGGGTAAAAAAATCTATTTATGTCAGACCAAAAACGAAAAACATAGGACGAATCAAAGTTCGTGATGAACTTCCATCACAATTGAACATTCCTCCCCCGTCTTTCAAAAGTGATGCGCCCTAATTTTTTTTCGTTCTTGGTCAGACAAAATTTTTAAAAAAAATTTATTATTTTTAGTTCCCGTGAAAAAAGCAGTTCATAATGTTTTTGTTTTTTAAAGTGATTATAAACTACAAGGCAGAACATGCAACGAGATTTATAATTAATTTTCCATTGCAAGCAATGGTAAAATAAAATATCTTTGTTTTGAGAAACAAAGAAATCATAATTTTATTTCTAAGGAGATAAAAGATAAACATTCGTGCACAAAATCCAGAACAACATAAACTTGAATGAACATTTATTCTATTACCCTTGGGTGCTGTTATAGTTTATTTCACCCTAAAGTACTAGTGCAAATGGTCCGTTTGGAAAAATGCATGAAGTACAGTGGAAGAATACTTGTTGTGACTAGGTTTGTAAGATGAGAAATCCTAAAGATATTCCGTTAATCTTGCCATAAAATGAGATAGTTATCTTTTTTGCATAAAATTGACATTTTCAAACCGGATATTTTAGTATAAGTGGCTGAAATTTTAAGTATGATAGTCAGGTTGAAAACTGAAAGTTTATTTACATTTTTTAGTCCAGTAAAAGTGTAATAAATAAAACTTTATTTTTCTTTTTTTAAAAGTCGGGCATTATTTAAACAATAACGCTTATTACGACGAAAAGTAGTTTAGCTTTCATAAAAACTAAAGTTTTATCAAAAAATCTTGCTCAGCACGCATGACAAACGTAGATTTATTTTTATTCTTTCAGCTATTTCACTTCTGGAAATGTTTTAATACTGAATGACTTTTTGGCTTTTTACGTTCCACTCTATTTTATTATTTAGTTTTTTGTGTTTATTTTATCACGATAATCAAATATTGTCCTTTAAAAAGAGAGTTTTCCCTGATTTAACTTCTTTTACCTATTTTTTTTTACTTGATCCAGTTGTTTAGTGTGAAAGCCTTATAATATTATACCTCACCGAAAATTGTACCTATCAACGACAAGATAGAATTCAGAAGCGTTGTCAAGTCTGATTATTATTGTCGGCCATAATCTAATCAAAACAAAAATCGAGCATGTATAAATGTAAAATACGTGTTGAGAAATCATAAATCCATTTATAAACCGTTTGAGTTCATATAAATTGTCTAGAACAAAGCAATGCTCTATAGTAAACCAATAATACTTAAGATCATGACACTGACATCACAGCAATACATTTTTTTACAATAATTTTTTTCTGCTTTAGACACCATAGGGAACTGAAACAACTCTTAAAGGAAACTTAAAGTTAATTCTGTGAATGACCACGTCACATATTTTAATTAACTTCTATTTATTTCCTTTTTATTCGATAATGTTAACATTAAGACTATAAAAAAAAAAATTCTGCTTATGAAAAAGTATATAAGTAGTAACTGTAATCATCATTTATCTTTCTAGTTGTTTAAAATGCTTAGTGATACCTGACAAGCATCTAAATAAATTTTATACTCAGCATAATAAATTTCAAAAATCTCCACAAAAAATTGAGAGATGTTAAACTATTTAAAAAAAATCGTAATGTACTTTAGGTTCTAAGAAAGTGCATTTTGTCTGTGTACTTCGCAAAAAGCATCAAAGCATTTTAGACATTACAAATGACCAAACGACTACAGAGAATTTTTCATACTTTTACTTAAAAATAATTAAATGTAGCCATGAAACATTCATCTAGAGAATAGTTAAACTTACTTCCGAAAAGGGGAGCTATATTTGTTAAGGAAGAAAATGTTGCCATTTCTTGGGCTTTAAAAAAATTTGTAGAAAAATATGTTTTCTTTTTTGGTTTTTTTTTTGTATGTTTCAACATTAGAATGAAAAATCTGTTATATATATATATACAAAGCGA
>NC_092204.1:78269427-78291614 GCF_043381705.1 Parasteatoda tepidariorum
TTTATGAGCTTAATTTTAAAAATATATATATATATATATATATATATATACATTATAAATCTGTTATATAATATATATTATAAAAATACATATATATATAGTAGGTGCTATATCAAAAGATCAGAGCTCCTTTTTTATTTTACTATTTTTTAAGACAAATTTAGTATGATCTACAGTGAAATAAAAATTAATTCATTTTGATTAAATGCGTGTTATGTGAATTTTTATAAATTAATTAATGTTTTGTATTATTTTAACTTCTAACATTGAGGTATTTGTTTCTAAGAAAAAGCTAGGTTGGTAGGTACTTTATTCACGTCACACTAGAGCTGCACAATGAGCTCTTGGCGGCGGTCTAGGAAACATCCCTGAGGATGATCCGAAGACGCAAATTAGATCCTTTGCAAAGGGAATGGCACCCCTGTTTTGGTAGCCCGACGACCTGCATACGAAGTCAAGCACTTTACGTCTTAGTTTCGATTTTCTAAAAGCTAAAATGAGTAAAATTTTCCGAAATAAAAAGAAAAATTTAGATAATTTACATTTCGTTATTAACTTTCAAAACCCTATTTTCGATAAGATCAAATTTCATAATATTTTTAAAAATTTTAAAAATTTGTTTCCTTTAAAAGATTTTAAGTAATTAAAAGCTTTAAACATAATAACTCTCTTGGTAGAACTATATTTAATTATGATAATATAAGCAAAAATTTAGGGAGGATTAATATATTCGACTCTGAATATCACTGTGGAAAAGAGAAATATTTTGATTTTGTTGATAAACATCATAAACATATTATTACAGGTAATTTAATTATTATAGAAAACTTAGAGCTAAGGAATTTAATGATAAAAGACACAAAATTTAGACCTATATACCATATATCAGTCAATAAAATTTTAAAATACTTTCGTAATGATTTCAATAGTTTTTGTTCAAAAATATCATATAGATTCTCTTTACCTTTTGGTATGTTAACAGAATGGAAATGGGCAGTTTATTATTACTTTAAAAACTTTGTTTCAAATAGTAAGGAAAATTTAAATAACAGTAACAATTCCATTTTACTGAATTTTTCTAAAATTGTTCAATCAATTAAACAGCTACAAAAAAAAATTTTAATTACCCCATAGACAAAGCTTACAATATTTATGCGATCTTCCGAGAAAAAAATTCTATGTTGAACTTTAAATAGGGAGTTAAAAATAGTAAAAATTTTAAGCTTAGTAATTTAAATAATAATATTTTCATTAAAAAACTTTTAGTTTGGTAGGTAAAATTAAACAGTTGAAAAAGATTTGTTTTGAATTAGATTGCTCTCAACTGAAGTGGAAGCAATATCACTAACCAATTGGGTACCTGCAACTCTAGAAAAAGAAGACTGCTAATATCTGTTGGTTGTATATAAACAATACGGAAAGGGCAAATGGAAGAAATAGTTGCTAACATAAATAAAGGCTATGATTCAGCAGCCAATCAGGTTTGGCACCCAAACGTGACATCGCTTGTAGGTATCCAATTGTTTCGTAGAGGAAGCGTCAAGCAGACGATCTCCTAGCAATTCAGGCACAACACGTGGTCTTACCGGTGCCCCATTTCGAAATTTTTTTTATGATTTAATATTTTCTTTTTAAAAATATACAGTTATTTAAAAAAAAATTCATACCATTTACGTATCTCAAAATTAACGATTTTGTGGTCCCTATATGCTCTGAATAATGCATGCTATAGTATTTGCGAAATTGATGGCAATTTGAAGCTATCAGTTGCGGTTCAGCAATATTGGCAACATTTTTTTAAAATTACTTTTGATGTCTAATGTCTCCATAACTAAGATTACGCTAAATTGAGAAGTTCACACGACATTTCCTAAATTATATGATTTTCCTATGAAAACGTTTGTAAACAAAAAGAAATTGCATGTAGGAAATTGCATGTGGGAAATTCCATGTTAAGAAATGACATGCACCATGCATTCCATTAAGCTATTTTTTTACAAAATAATCACAGCAGATGAGCTCGGCAAATCCCACAAACTCTGTTTTTCTATGCTATTTAGTCACGTGGCCAATAATATTTTTATGGAGAAAAAAAATATATTACATTTATATATATTCTACGAATATTCTAGCTATACGAATATTCTAACAAATCAGATTTTCCTTAACCCATTTCAAGAATGCTATTTTATACAAATGCTGCCCCACACCCCTTTATTTATATGGTTTGAATTGATACCTTCTTTCGCAAAAACTCATATGCCCGATGACAATAACGACTATTTATAGCTACAAGGTAGAAATATATCTAAAAAAAACTGCCTAAAATATTTGAAAAATTAAAATAAAATGCATTGTTTGATAATACGCGTGTGATCCAGACTCTTCGTCATTAATCCTTATAAAATTATATATGATTTTTAATTATGCTTAACAAAGATGCTTTAAAATCGTAAAAAAATACATAATAACTAATAAAGATACTAAAAAATAACATTGTTGAGGTGATGCAAGCTTAAGAAAAAAAAATTCCAAAATAACGAAAAAACTATAAATTACTCGAAAAAGAATCTATAACGTTCAAATTCTAGGAACTAAAGTACTAATTTATCAAATTAAAGTTTTCTTAAACAGATCTGTCAGTCTGAGGACCGACAGAATTGGGGTTCGATTCCCAGCGTTGATACTAGAATATTTCCTCCATTCCCTTCAGCATATGTAGAGTTTCCAGTGTTCTGCATTCCCTACTTTGTGTCCTGCACTCTCCAATGCCCATTACCTAAAGAAACGCCGTGCTTCAATGTCCTGTTAAATTTCTTTTTTTACGGTCTTATTACCATACTAGTTATAAACGGTTTCAAAACCGTAAAGATAAGAAATGCTCTTTACCGTAAACTTTACGCTTAATTGGATGGATATAGTGCTTTCGGTTATTCTATGATAATTTTAGAAAGAAAATTTTAACAGCGTTGTTATATGAGACTTACCGAGTATTTAAGCGTTTTGAACTCTAATTACTTCAAATTATATAGTATACTTTTAAATTATGCTAATTACGTGTTAAGTCTCAATAGTAGAAATTACAGTACCGATTTCATTTTCTAAAATTAAATAATCAGTTTAAATAATATCAATTATATGAACCAAATTATGCAAATTAGATAAATTAACAATATTAAAATTGCGTGAGCTTTGTTTTATTTAGTAAAAGAAAGAAATTTTATTTTAAAACAGTTTGGTAACAAAACTTTTAATAAAAGTTCTTTAATAAAAAATATTTTAAAGTACTAAAAGCTGAAATATTAGAAGTTTAATAAAAAAAAATTATTTTAAAATTTTTACTTTTATGAGCTTAATTTTAAAATTATAATGATTTATATATTTTCTCATCTAACTTATTTTATCAAAGCAAAGAACTAATAATGATTTATTAATAATTCCTTAACTTTAAAAAAAAATAACAATCTGTATTGGAAAACATGTTGATAGTTCCACGGCGCAAAATTGTCTTGTCTTTCCGATAAATATTTTCCTTTCGTAACAGCATTTAATAAAACTCTTGAATTGTTACTTAAGGGGGTCTTGGAAGTCATCTTAAAAATAAGTCAAGGTTTATTTCATTGTTTAATAATAAAAAGTGTTATTGAATGGGAAAAATTAATTATAACTTTTTAATAAGATTTCAACATTAATATAAGGTAACAATATTTGTATTCAGAAACATGTTGATAATTTCAGAGTATAAAATTATTTTTTCTTCCAGACAAATATATACTTTCTATAGCAACATTTTATAAACTCTTTAATTATCATTTAAGGGGTCTGGGACACAATTACGGAAATTTTAATATTTCTTTTATTGTCGAGTAGAAAAAGGTATTATTATTTTTATTTTGAAATTGTGAAAATTATGCTTTTTTTAATGAAAACGTGAGCAAAAAGTTAGTTTTGTTTTTCCTTCGTATTTATTTTTAAATAATACTGAAACTCAGAATCTCTATCACTTTTAAAACAATCTAAAAAATACTAAAACTATAGCTACATAAAGTTTGGAATGTATTTACTTTATTTTTTTCTAACATAGTGATAAATAATTTTTTTACAAAATAATAAAAAAGCAAAAATATTGAAAATAAAAATTTGAACTGTTTTGAATTTTTTAAAGCAAATAGAAAATAATGCTGAATGCATATTTAACTGTATATCTTTTTATTCAAAAAAAAAATAGTTTGCCGAATATTTTCCGATAAATTAAAAAATTCCTTTTTTCAAAGTTTTTGAATTTTATAAAAGTCTAGTAATAGATTCGTGAATAAAATTTATACATTTATTGCGCCAATAAAATATATGCATTTTTAAAAAGAAATCCAAAAAAAAGTACCCCGGACCTCCTTGTGTAACAAATAGACATGAGCATGCTTTTAATTTAATCAAAATAATTTGCTTACTCTCCACCAATGAAAATGTTTTCAAAATATCAGTTCTTTTATGTGGAAGCTTTGTTAAATACGCCAACACCAGTTGAATCTGCAGAAGAAACCCCACTTAAAGATACCGCCTTCCAGAACTCAGATCGAAGAACATTAAAGAACAGATCTAGTGATCGTCTGGCGGAGCAAAATTCGTCTGCTACGAACCGTTCTTTCGTGCGCGACAGGCGGTTGGCGCACGCTTGCGCACCACAGTTCCAGAAACGTCATTTCCGGAGTCCGAAATGACCCGGGTATAGTATCCCGGGATGGATCCCAGGAATCCGGCAAGTTCCACTAGTACAAAGTCCTGGAAATAATACCTTCGATGAAAAGAAATATAAAAAGACAAGTTCGATGATTTTCCTGGGGACAAGATTTAAGAACAAAAATAGTTTTATTTTTCCAAAAGCTCACTATGTGCGCAGAACTTTATGTCCCTCCTTGTGCGCATACCAATTGCGTAATATTTTTTTCTTCTTCCGAAAAGTGATGTAAGTATTTAAAAAAACACAGACAATGTAACTTTGAGAACTGCAGTTACATAAAATGATAAGGATTACTAATTTTTCATACGAATTATTCAAATTTTTTAGTTTGAAAAAGTTCAACATAGCATTCTATATTTTGCATGAAATACTTTCTTTTTTTTTGTCATACATAATTCTTAATTTTGCATCCAATATTATTATTTTTAAATTCTTATCAAAAGTTTTTAATGTATTTCTAGTTCCAAACAGTGACGGAAAACAAACTTATGTAATTGCTTGTTGAGTAAGTTTGAATATTTACCTTTAAAAAGAAAATGAGAAATCTTTTTGTCAATTCAGCTTTGCTCATTTTTTGAGAGTAAATCTTGCATTAGCACAAAATAGAAAACAACCTCAAATCGTAAAATAAAACTGTCAAGTATCATCTTTACAGTAAATGGGGAAAAGTTGCATGACCTGGTACGTCGGGTTTTGGCAAAAGAAGGGAATGAGAATAAAATAAAGGGGGGGGGACATACATCGATTAAAACATGCAAGGAATTATTTTAAAAGATATTGCTATCTGATTAAATTCATTGTAAAAAGCTACATACAAAACAATACCTTATATGTCTGAATAGCGATATAAAAGTTTCTCCTTCGTTTACCACTTTTTTCCTCCCCAGCAAAACCTCGAATTGTGAGGTCGTGCAACTTATTATCACTTACTATGAAGAGGGTACTTAACACTACACCGCATATTTAAACTTATTTTATATCAATTTGAAACACTAGTTCCACTGTACTATATAGCGTCTGAAAAATATATTCTTAAATTTGAGTTGTTTCACGCGGACACCATTTTACCCTTTATTCTAGCTAACCCAAGGACCAACGTAATCATTGATTTCTTTTCTTTTATTTTTCAAAAAGAAAAAAACTCTTAACTCAATCATTTTATTCTTGAAATATATTTTTAGAGAAATAAAAAATTTGTCTTCATTAAAACATATTAATAGCATAAATGTCTTCTTAAGATTGATCTAAAATGTGATGTTTTAAAACTGAGATGACAGCCAATAATTATAAATACCAAATTAATATAAGTATAAATGCCCTACCACAAGTTCTATAAAAGTAGTGTAATTTATCTTTAAAAACAAGGTATTTGAGTTCAACATAAAGTATTATTAATATAAATATTGATATTTTTATTTCAAACTAAGCAACTGTGATATTTTTAAGCTAAATTGGTAATCAATGTTGGAAAACCTCCAAAATAGTCAAAGTAAAATATTCAACCACAATTCGTTTTTCATATAAATACATTTTACGTCTATAACGAAAAGTAGAGTTTTCGTAACAGTAGTTCGGAATGAATGTGTTGGGCTGATAAGTTCTGTTACAAACAATAAAATATGGTTTTATAATGCGTTATAAAATTTGATAAATGCGTAAAAGTTTGGTAATTTAATTAAGGTACCTTAGATCATGTCATAAAAAACATTTACTCAGTTAAATTTTTTTTCTGCTTTGATTTTTTATTAAATGTGTGATAATAAGAACTATAATTCTAAAAACCAGAATTTCCGGTCAACCGTTACCGTATGGATGGTGTTTTCTACACTAGGGAACGCTGCAAGCTCGGAACCGCCTAATTTTCCGGGTTACTGTTTCCGTTGTATTTTAAAGCCATTTGGCATCATTGTGTTTTGAGATTCTTGCAAACAATGTATTTGATTACTTATTACTTGTGTTTACAATGCTAACAATACTGGTGTTTACAATGCTAAAAGTGTTAACACTAACGTAAGATGGTGCACAGCTTGCAACAAGAACAAACAGTAATAAACTTATAGAAAGAGGCCATATCAAGACTGCCAAAAAAGCGAGTTATTCAAAATCTAGCAACCATGTCACCTGTTTTAACAATATATCTCTAAAAAACTAAAACAAATTTTCACTTCAAACTCACCAGAATTACATATTAACATTAATATCTTATGAAATATGGCAGATTTGAGCTCAGAAATCATCTAATTTATTTCTTTTATTGAAAACAAAATTCTCCGTTTGAAAACATCGCCTATCAGAATAACATGTAGTAAGCAGCTGTAGGTGCCGAGCTCGAGATTGTTATTGTTTACATTTCTATTGAAAACACCATCCATAAGCAGAAAAATTACCAAATGAATGGTTTAAATACCCAGAGTTGGCCGTTGATTACAGTAATTGATTAAAACTGTAATTGATTACAGATAAATTACAGCTATGTAATCAATTACTTGTAATCACGATTACAAGTAATCAATCACTTGTAATCGTGATTACAACTTTCAAAAAATTTTGATTACAGCTGTAATCATGATTACAATTTTGATTACAGTAATCAATTACTTGTAATCATGATTACAAGTAATTGCGATTACAAGTAATCACAACAAAAACGATTACAAGTAATTATGATTACAAGTAATCAAAATATATGATTACATGTAATCATGATTACATGTAATTTGATTACATGTAATTGTGATTACTTGTAATCAAACTATACGATTACAAGTTATTACGATTGTATACTATAGTCAAATTTTTTATGTAAGTATTCATGTGTTTACATATTTTTATGTACATAGAATGTACGCACGCATGAACGTACAATTTGCGATTCCTATACATACAATGTATGCACAAACGTTGTTTGTACGTACAATATTCATAATTATATTGTAATATACTTAATGCAATGCGCATATGCTTAGTACATATAATTATGCATTTATGATACATGTACGCATGTATGTTAGTTTGTACAAAAAGGCAATGTTTTGTATCTTTGTATACATAGACAATGTATGTATGAACGTATATGAAAATAATGTTTATGCGTTTGCATGCTTTTATGTACTTAAGTGCATATATTGTATAAATTTACGATAATAGCACGTATATACAATGTACGTTTGTATATAAAATTGTACGTATTTGCGTACAATATGTAAAAATGTTATTTAAAGGTACAATATATGCACATAGTTGCGTAAATAAAATGCGTACATGTATACATGCATATTTATATGTACATCGATATATGTGCACGCAAAGTATGTACTTATGTACAACTTACGTATGTACTTGTATAACTACATACTTTGTTAATACTTATGCGCATGTAATGCATGGATGTACAAAAAAATAGTTATATGCACAATGTATGCATGTGCATACAACGTATACATGTACATAATTACAAGTAATGTACAAATACGTGCGTACATTTAAATATATGTAATTACAATATACACATACATTGTGCATACATTAAAAAAATTTATATGAGTAAAGTTATTAAAATTTGTTTTAAAATTATTCTAAGGTATATGAAACTCGACCTCATATTTTTTAGAAAGCAAACGATAATTTTATTTGGAATTTCTAAATATTAATTCCACACATAAAATTTACCGTTTTTCTTACCATTTAAAAAATTTCTATGAATCATGCATTATGTTATAAAAAAAATAAATCTGTATTGTCAAACATTTCATGAAAATACCTGAAAATAATTTTTTATTCAGAGAATTTCAAAATGATATAGAACAATTAAAGCTGAAAACTAAATTTAAATATCGTTTGATTTTGTCATTTAACTTGCTTGAGTCATTAAAAGTTAACTTACATGCATTTTATTTATTGCATTGTACACATATTTAGACATAAATGTAATGTACATATGTATACGTGTAATGTATGTACGCATGTACAATGTATGTACATACATTCATGTATTGTACGTGCATATATAGTACATATGGATATGCATACATGGAACATACGTGTATTGTACATGTGTGGATACATTCATTGTACATATATACATTGCACCATATGCATAGATAGGGATAGCATGCATGTACACATGTAAAATTTGTACGAAAGAATTATGCCCAATATATTTATGCACATACGTACTGTATATGTACACACATATGTACATTATATGAACATTATATGTTCATTTCATCATATGTACATTATATGAATATACATCTGTACGCTATATGTATATACATCTGTACGCTATATGTATATACATCTGTACAATATATGCATCTCAAATGTGTGTACGTACGTTATGCATGTCGAATGCATGTATGAATATATGTGAAATATAAATACGCCCAATGTACGTACAATAGTTCACAAATGTATTATGCATATTTGGATACTTACATTGAGCATGAACATATTATGTACATGTACATAAATACACTGGACATGCATATCATGTACATGTATACATACATATATTGTACATCCTACAGATATACCTATATTGTACATGCATACATATATTGTACTGTTCATAAATAAATTGCACATACATGCATGGGACATACATTGTACAGACAATGTATGTATGTTCGTACAAACACAAGTACTTGTATATACATGCGTACATGAACATAGATATACATTTTACATACACAAATATTTGCATAAAATGCATATATTCATTGTGTATAAATGTACATGCCTACATTGTTTGCACATACATACGTAATTATTATCTATATACATACGTACATATATTTTATACCTACAATATAAGTGTATGTACATGTGTGTGATACTAAAATGTCTGAACATATGCACTAGATAAAATCATATGTACATACATTTCAGTTACATTCATTTGTACGTATACAAATACGTACAAAATGCAGTACATGTTAATACGTGCAAAATGTATCATTATAAAATACATTCTACTATCTACTGTAAAATATAATCATTTATAAGAATACAATAGTCTTGTAATCGTGTAATTAGATTACATGTAATCATAATTACATGTAATCAAATTACATGTAATCAAATTACATGTAATCATATATTTTGATTACTTGTAATCATAATTACTTGTAATCGTTTTTGTTGTGATTACTTGTAATCGCAATTACTTGTAATCATGATTACAAGTAATTGATTACTGTAATCAAAATTGTAATCATGATTACAGCTGTAATCAAAATTTTTTGAAAATTGTAATCATGATTACAAGTAATTGATTACTGTAATCGACTATGTAATCATGATTACAGCTGTAATCAAACTTTGTAATCACGATTACAAGTAATTGATTACTGTAATCAATATTGTAATCATGATTACAGCTGTAATCAAAATATTTGAAAATTGTAATCATGATTACAAGTAATTGATTACTGTAATCAAAAAATGTAATCGATTACATTTTTGGCCAACTCTGATACCGAATATTTTGGTTTTATTGCAAGGAATTCTGGTTGTTCTTTTTTAATTAAAACCTCGTTACAACTGTGATTTTACTAAAACAAAATTTTTCCTTTCGAAAATCTTTTACTCTCTACAAAACATATTAGCTTGAAAAATACAAGTCTGACTGAAACTTTTAAATGTCCGTACAACTTTTCTTCGAATAAATAATGAAAACTTATGAAATGAATCTGTTATTCCTCGATCGAAAAATATGACTTTAACAATATTACATATACTTTTAAAATGTAATTTAAAAGTACTAAGCATCATTAACAAACAAGCAATAAGCATGAATATATATGCATTTATACAGTAAATGTAGAGAAGTATTAAAATCAAAAGTATTAATTATTATTCGACAAGTACATGCCAGCATTTCAGCTTGATCACTTAACTAATGTGCAGTACTTCTAATATATATATTTATATACCTGGATGGGCATTTAAAGGTAAAAGGGCATTTAAAGGAAATATTTTATAATAAAGGTTATTGATTACATTGTATATTGGTTTTACTTTAAGCACTTTTTATTTCAATCTTAAATAATTCTTGTGATTTGTTTAAATATTAAAATTCCCATTATTTACAAAGATGATTTTCCATAACTTTGTTTATTATCTAAATTAAATCTTGAATCCAATTATTATTAATATTTTGTGAAAAAAAAACATCAAATGATTAAAACTTTTAATGATTTTCTTTTTCAAAGCATTCTCGCAACATCCCTAGGGGGGTCATGGAGGTTAAGACTCCACAATTATGTGACCAACCACATGATTGTAGCAAAATGGTCAGCAGTATGCACATGCCGCCTTTACTTCACAGGCAAGCTGGTACCTTCCGATCTGAAGCTGGGTGGGTTTTAAGGGGACTGGGGATCGAAGATCTGTTCTTCACTTGGACAGTTCAGTTACTTAACCACTGAGTTAACGCGACTCGATTATTTCCAAACCAAAGTGAAATAAGTTTTATACATTCGTTCTCAAATAATTTTTTTGCTTGACTCACATTTGTCAAAACAATTACAATAATATACAATAATAATATACAATAATAGTATTATAATAATATACAACAAATTAATTAAACTATAAAAAATTTTGATGAGTAATAAATCGATTAAATATTTTGAAGCAGTATAATGATAAGCCACTCTCTTCCCAAAAGAGATATCTTTGCAGAGAAATATTATTTTTAATTAATTATACAAACGAAATATTCAACGATAAAGACACTATTTATTTCTTTTGATTTATTTGACTATTTTAAATTTCATTGTTTACATGAAAAACAGTTTGCCATACCCTTGTTTATAACTTAAGTTCTAAACTCAAATGAAATCAGTTTAATCAAAATTCAAAACATCATGATTATTTCATGTAAACTTTATCAAAATATTTAAATTAAAAATCTCTTTATTGAGTGTACATTTATAGCCAAAATGGTGACTGTCACAGAGAACAAATAATTGGAATTGAATTCATAGAAACATAAATGTTTTATAAGTTGTCTAGACTTTCAGAGAAATGCTGATTGCGCAAATTTTAATTTGATATATTAATACTTAAGCTCCTTGAATTTAAACTTTGCAGATTCTTTTTCGAGCAATTTACAGCTTTTCATTCGATAGAATTTTGTCAATACGAGAAACTGCGGAACAAACTAATTAAACTATATGAAATTTTGATTTAGAGAATATCAATTATGTTTAATTACTAAATTGTATTAAAATTATGATTTGAAAATCATTTCTTTTTCTCTACATGATATATTTTCATATCCCAAAATATTTTAAAATTTCTTATTAGTAGAAATTCAAATATATTTTAATTTAAATATTAAAAATTTATTTTTGCTAAAGTCTGAAATATTTTTCTTCGTAAATTTAAAGCAAATTAATTATTTTACTTCCATAATTAAAAAATAAGACTTTTCAAGCAAACTAAAGAAATTAATAATTAAAATATTTTATAAAAATATATTTTAATTCAAAGATTAAAAATGTGTTTTGTATAAATCTGAAATTTTTTTCATCTCATCTTAAGACATTATAAATATTTTCAATACTATTTTAACTAGATTTTTGAAATTTTTAATACTATTTTTACCAGAATCTTGAAATTTTCAATACTATTTTTACTATATTTTTAATTAATTTTGAATAATCATTTTTTTATAAATGTATGTACTCAACGATAAAGACCCTATTTATGTCTCTTGATTTATTTGAATATTTTGAATTCCGTTATTTACATCAAAGACAGTTTTTAGTAACCTGGTTAATAACTTGAGTTCAAAACTTCAATCAAAATTTAAAACATCATTATTATTTCATGTAAACTCAAAAATATTTAAATTAGAAATCTTTTTAATGGGTATCCATTTATAGTCGAAATGGTGACTGTCACAGAACACATATAATTGGAATTGAATTCATAGAAACATGAATGTTTTATAAGTTGTCTAGACTTTCAGAGAAATGCTGATTGCGCAAATTTTAATTTGAGAGATTAATACTTCAATTCCTTTGAAATTCTTTCTCGAGCAATTTATAGTTTTTATTCAACAGAGTTTTGCCAATAAAAGAAACTGTGTAGCAAACTAATTAAATAATATGAAATTTTGAGAAGCAATAAATCAATTTACTTACTAAACTACTACTATACTAACTTGCATTAAATTTATGATTTGAAAATAATTCTTTTCTACGTAATACATGTTTATATCTCAATTTTTTTTAATATTTCTTATTAGTAGGAAATAAGATATATTTTGTATTAAAGTTTAAAAATGTATTTTTGGTAAAATCAAAAATTATTATCTTTTTAATTTGCGACAAATTAACTACTTTCGAAAACTGTAATTTGTAAATAAGATTTTATATACAAAAGTACGTTTTTAATGGTAAAAACACTCTATAATATTTCTTTAGTTTATTTAAATATTTTATATTCTAAAGACAATTTTCAGTAATCTTTTATTATCAAAATTAAAAATTGAGAATATTTCATGTGATTAAAACTTAACTTTTGATTTTCATTTATATAAAATCTTCTAAAAATATTTTTACCCTTTTCAAGAAAATTGAAAGATTCAAAAACGAATAATGCAGTTTTAGAAGCAACAGCTTTATTACTATTGCTGCATTTCATAGGTAATTGCATTTTCATTATTTTAATGAAAATTTAAGAAAATGCAGCATTATAAACTAAACTTTAATAAACGTTGTAAATATTTCAGGTCTGTTAAACTAAACAAAGATAAAAGTAATTCAATGATAGAACTGAGCGTTTTCTTTAATCTTCTTTTTACTTAAAAAAAAGTATGGTCAGCACTATCAGCATATATTAACATTCAAGTACCTCTGTCTCTATGAGTACAACAAGAAGCACAACAATTTTTACCGAAGCACTTTGGTAATGATTTTGACAAAATTAACAGTAAAATAATGTTTTATAATGTATGATAAAATTTGGTATCTGTGGTGAAATTTGGTAATTTTATCATGATATGTTTTAGCATGGCATAAAAACAATTTATTCGGTTTAATTTACTTTTCAGTTTTGTATTTTTTACTAACTGTTGGTTAATAAGAACTATAATTTAGAAAAACAGAATGTCTGATGAATCATTATCATACGAGCGGAAAAAATTAGCAAATGAATAGTTTAAATACAGTATATATATATTTTTTAATATCTGAATTATCTTTTTTACCAGAAATATAATTATTACAGAATGCGGTAATTTTACCAGAATTTTTTTTTCGCGTTTCAATCGCTCTAGGTGTACTATATGTTTTGAATGTATGTAATAATGTACTATATTACATGTACTATACGTTAATAATGTTTCTAAAGTAATGTAACCAATTTAAATACAAATTCCCTTAATTCAAAATTCCAATTTCTTATCATGAAATTAAATAACAAACACAAATAAAACGTTGAATTCTTAGGTGAAATTTTTAAAATGAAACCAATCCTTTAATTTGAAATTAATTTTCAATTGACGCAACTTATGACACAAATACACAAATTAAAACTATACTTGCCATCCAAATTAAATCATTTTATGAGGCACAAACTATATTAAATTATTCGTCTCTGTATTCAGGATTTTTGCTTTTATTTGGTCTGGAACCATATTAAATTTCATGAAAAATACACAGTTTTAGTTGTTCTTTAAACATTTGGTGAACAAACAATTCTTGTCTGCGCTTTCATCAAATGCATTTTGATAATAACTAGTTATTTCTCTTAATTTGTAAACTAATTAGTTTATCTTTCTCGTTGGTTTGCTGCATTCCATTTGGACAAATATTACAAAATAAAGAACACATTTTTCGTTGATAATAATAATACATTATGCACAGTTTTGGTAAAGAAGTTATTTGGTGACTAATTGCATTGCACTTATATAATTTTCCAAAACTCATTATATAATTCTAATCTTTTGTCACTTTATAAGTGTTGTTTGGCGTAAGTTTTTGCAAGTACACGTTGGATATTTTCAATAAACTTTTAAACAAATAAATTTGAATTAAAAATATTTCATTTTAATACCCATTTTGCAAGCATTCGTTGGATAATTTAATGAAATTTTAAACAAATAAATTTGAGTTATAAAAGCTGCATTTTAATCTAATATTTATGAGACAATGTATTCAAGTATTATACAAATAAAATTTCAAAAGAATTTTATATCATTATCATAATTTTATCATAATACCTTAGAGCGTGGCATAATAACTATTTATTTGGTTAAATTTACTTTTCAGTATTATATAGTATCCAGTGTATTTTAAATTCCAGTATATTTCTAGTATATTTTAAATTTGTATATTTTAAATGTGTGTTAATAAGAACGATATTTACAGTATTTCCTGTAAATCATTACCACATAAACCGAAAAATTACTAAATGAATGGCTTAAATACTATATATTTCGGTTTTATTAACCAGAAATCGATTCGTATGTTTGTTTTTTTAGTAGAATTCCATGCAGTGCGGTAACTTTACCAGAATTTTTTTTCTGTGTGATGGTTGTAGAACAGTATTTTCGTTATCGAGTAAACTATATCGCATAAACTATTTTAACAACACATCTGTGATTAAAAACCATTGTATAAGGAGAATATGACTCGTATCATGTTAATCTCTGCCAAAATCATAAGCCCGAACATTAAGTTCAGTTTATTAAGCTTAAACAATTATATTTCATTGTTGAAATACAGTAAATTCTCCTACATTAATAAAAGCTCATATTATCACATAAACTTCATTGAATTGGCAGACGCTCACATCGTTACGTCATTAAATNCGAACATTAAGTTCAGTTTATTAGGCTTAAACAATTATATTTCATTGTTGAAATACAGTAAATTCTCCTACATTAATAAAAGCTCATATTATCACATAAAAAATTGAATTGGCTGACGCTCACATCGTAACGTCATTAAATTTATGAACGATAAACAGAATATAAACGCTTATTTAAATGAATTATTGTTTCTCTTATAACCTTTGAGTCGCGGTTAGATTAAATAAACCATTGAATGTTTAAACTCAAAATAAATCAAGGTATTCGAAATCATTAAAGAGTAAATGTAACACCTGCGGCATCCTTACAAATTCGTTTTTTTTTTAAGATAACTGTTAGAAATAAAAGCTTAACGTCACATTAAATTCAGGTACAGATGCGCTCCTTTAATCAAGCCCAACTTATTACGGCGAAACTTTCAAAAAGTACTGTATTTGATTTTTTTAATATAAAAATAAAATGTTGAATATATTATTTTCTGGCAACGTAATATCTATTAAATTTAGTGGCTTTTATGTCCTTATGTCTGATAATTCATTTATCAGATTTACAATAAAAATTTAATTAGTTGGTAAAATATCTATGAATAGTAATAAATAATATACAAATGGTAATAAAAGCTAAGCACACTGTGAAAAACTTCGGATCAAATTACTGTATAAAGTACCGGCACTTTGGATACATCATCCGCAAAGTGCATTTTATCGTAAAATCTATTTTTACTGTATAATATGATACTGTAAAATTTACAGTTATATTAATTTAATTAGAGTGATTCAGTAATTTAACGGTAATTACCACTGTAAAAATTACGGTATATCAGATTTTCTTTTTCCGTGACATGTGCCGGTAAAAATTAATTTTACAGTAAAAGCTACCGGCACTCTTTCTTTTCAAACAAGCTAATTAATTTTTATCTGTCACTATATATATTATACACAGTATAAATACACAGTTATACACAGTATAAATAAAGCGTAATTGCCTTTTTACATGTAATATAATTTCCTGAAATAATCACGTTATAAATATATTTCAATTTCTCAGAGAGTTCTAAATAGACGAATAAAATAAATAAATACACTGCGCTAACTGCAAAATCTTAAAGGAAAATAAAATATTTTATGACAGAAAAACCTCACAAATGTTCGCATAAAAAAGTACTTTTACTGGAAGAAGTATAAGAGAGCATTACTTAAAAACAAATTCAAGTAACTATTAAACTACTGTTATTTAATTTTCATATCTATTTGGTTTAACTCTAAAAGCTATCAACAGTAAACTCGCATAACAGTTCTCAAGCACTATTGGATAGGATAGCAGATTACATTATCGGCTTCGGATATATACTAAGCGCTATGAAAATACTATATTTATCTGTTTATCATAATTTTCCTCAAAACACGATTATATTTTCCTATAGGATTTAAACTGTTATCAATATTTTAATTTTGTAAACCTTTCTTTAACTCTAAGGATTCTCCGATATTAAAAATAAAATACTTGAAATCACATATTTGTGAAATAAATAAATAAAATTGCTTATTGAATTTTTTTTCTGCAATAAAACCTACTTTTCTACCTTTTTTTCATGGTAAACTGCCTTTATTAGATAGAATCAAATAATATTAAAACATACTTTTAAAAATTTTGATGCAAAAAAAACTTTTGTATTTCTATATAGAATATGTTTTTTAACCTCTGAAACTCTAAAAATTCTAATTCAACCTATCAAAGTTCAACTGCTCCTTTTATTAGTTGCTTCAAACTACACATCTTCATAAGTTTATAATAATTATATTGTTAATATAAATTTTTAGATATTGCTTCTTAATGTTAACTTTTATTTTAAAATTTTAAACACTAGTGTGAATCATTCGGCTGTTTTTGAAAATTTTGTAATTTCCGACTTTTTATAGATTATTTTTCTATATTTAATATTAAATTTTATAATGGAAGAAAGAATTCCTAGATCAAATTACGGTTTAAAGTGCCGGCACTTTGGGTGCATCATCCGTAAAATCCGTTTTTATCGTAACATATAATACCGTAAATTTCACACTAATATTTAATTAATTCGAATGGTTCAGCGAATTAACAGTAATTATTAGTGTAAAAATTAAAGTATGTCAGATTTTTTGTTTCGTAACATGTCTCGATGAAAATTGATTCTACAGAACAAAAAATACAGGTACCCTGAAAGTCGCGGTACTTTTTTTTAAATTTCCAATACCCACCTGTGTTAACATTTCGTTAATACAGGCATTTACAGGCAGATTTGTTGGCCACTCTTTCAGGGGCATCATAATAGGTGGGCCAACGTCGCATGCGGAGTAAGAGCCGATAGCCAGAGAGAATGGAAAAACATCCATGCCTAGGCCGGGATCCGAACCCAGAACCTTTCTGATGCGTAGCCAGTTCGCTGACCCCTACAGAGCCTGGTCGGCTGAATGCCGGTACTTCTAACAGTGCATAGGTAAATGAATCAATTATTTCAGCTCTTACTGTTTGCTAATAAATTGCTTTTTCTTTTACTATAATTTCATATTTTTTTCACATAGAACTATTTCATTTGAATATTTTAAAAATATTTAAGCAAAAAAAATTATTTTGTGTACAATATGTAATCGAAGAGATACGGTGATTTTTTTAATAAGTAGTGTATGAACATTGTCACATCTATTTTCGCTTGAAAAGTAAAGAAGAAATAAACGTTATGATTAAAAATTGTTGTTAATAGATAAATTTTTAAATCGCTCATCTGTTTAGTTTAGTTTAAAACATCTGAAATAGGGTAATTTTCATCGAATAATTTGTATATACTGAAAAAGCATAACAAAATACAGAAAAATATATTGAAAAATATATTATATTAAATATATTGAGATTAGAGACACAAAAAAGACGAATTACTCTAAATTGATTTTAATGAAATTTTAAATTTTGTTAATTTAACTTCCCAAAATGTTGTCACCGACAAATCATCGAAAATTAGTTTATCTTCATGCTTGTTTTTATAATTGGAATCAAAATTAAATAAAAGATGATACGTCAGAAATCTGAATTCTAATAAATAAAATTTGGAGTTAGAAGTGCACATTATAAAAATTTTAGTAAAAAATAGTCCTTTTCTTGATGAATAATATTGTTTTAAAAAAATTTCTTTAATAAATATTGATTCTTAATTAACAAAAGTTTATTTACTTTGCGTGGAAAATATTGATATTTAAGAACGAAACAATGATGAATACGAAACAATCCAACTGTGAGAAAAAAATATGGTCAAAAATAAGAGTAATTGAATGTACATGTTTCTAGCTACATGGGAACACGAAACAGCTCGGTAATCTTTGCTGAAGTGCTTTTGCAATGATTTTGGTAAAATTAACAATAAAATATCATTTCATAATATGTGATAAAATTTGGTAAATATGGAAAATTAGATAATTTTTTCGTAATACCTTAGAGCATAGCATAAAAACTATTGATTCGATTGAATTTACTTTTCAGTATTATATAGTATTTCCAGTATATAATTCCAGTATATTTTAAATTTGTATTTTTTGCTAATTGTGTGATAATAAGAACTGTATTTAAAGAATTTCCTGTAAATCGTTACCATGCGAAAGAAAAAATCACCAAATGCATGGCTTAAATACTTTATATTTCGGTTTCATTAACCAGAATGCGGTTTTTTTTTTGTTGTTTTTTAGTAGAATGCCATTACCATACAGTACGGTAATTTCACCAGAATTCTTTTCCGTGAGATAGTTGTGGAGCAGAGTGAGCAGAAGGTGGAATTTCCTAGCACTTTAAAAAATATACGTGAATTTTATTTGTTGAACTAGAATATTAATGAGTTATGAATATTTTTTTTTTATTTAAACTATTGAAAACTCCTCATGCACCGCAAATATAGCATGCATGAGGCTTACAGAAGTAAGTAGAAAACAAAAACAAGAAAATTTACAAATTTACATTAAAATCAAAATTCCGCAAAGCAGCAAGGCTTTCGATACTTTTGACCAGTTCTGAAAAAACGGGAGGCCAACAAATAGAAAGACGCCTCAAATCAGTCTTTAATTTCACTCGCGTGCAGATAGCAATGAAGCTCAGCATCTTCATCAGCATCGCCGCAAGCACAAATTTCACAGGTCACCAGATGGAAACGAAATAAATGTCTCTTAAAATTTCCTTGGTTTGTTAAAATTTAAAATCAGTTGCAAAGAATTTACATTGCAAGTAAAAAATGGATGGAAAGAACCTTTTCGTCCAAAGTGACCCAGACGAAGCCAGAAATTCATCATTCCAGTCCGAAAAGATTTTATCTCTCGCGATACGCTAGCAGTGAGAAGCTGGAACAGACACCCTTAAGTCTATTTCACCACACGTAGCTTCCCTAGCCAATTGATTTGCTCTTTCATTGCCCAAAATACCACTATGGCCACGAACATAAGAAAAATGAATAGTTACGTTTTAAAGAGCGTTCAAAATCGAGTGAATTTCCACCACAAGCTTCTCAGAAGAAGTCGTGTCGCGCAAAAGAAAAAGTGAAGAAAGAGAATCTGTACAAATGAGATATTTAAAAAAAAAAATTTCACTAAAAGGATCTTGTATCCACTTAACAACCAGGTTTATACACAAAAGTTCAGCCTCGAAAACAGTACATTAAGTAGTCGGTGCTTAGCAGTAACCTTTTCTGTTCCATTTTCGTAAATGACAAAAGCAAGACTAACCCTTCCATCAAGCTTACTACCATCCGTATAGCAGATAGTTTTATATTCCTGAAAAACATTATTTGTGTAAGGAATAAGTATAACAGGTTTCCAACATGCTGGGTGTGGCAAACATGACATATGAAGCTTCCCGTCCAGGATAAGACAATAGTTGTCTTTTATCTTCTCCTTAATTTCAAGATTTTTTAAGATAATTAAATCAGGCGGAATACCGAGTTATGAATATGAAAATATAATTTTCGTTATCGCGTATTTGCATAAAATATTTTAACAACATATCTGTGAATAAAAGCCATTGTATAAGGAGAATATGACTCGCATTATGTTAATCCGTGCTAAAATCATAAACCCGAACATTAAGTTCAGTTTATTAGGCTTAAACAATTATATTTCATTGTTGAAATACAGTAAAATCTCCTACATTAATAAAAGCTCATATTATCACATAAACTTCATTGAATTGGCTGACACTCGCATCGTCAAGTCATTAAATTTATGAACAATAAACTGAATATAAACGCTTATTTAAATGAATTATTGTTTCTCCTATAACCTCTGAGTCGCGGTTAGATTAAATAAACCATTGAATGTTTAAATTCAAAATAAATCAAAGGTATTCGAAATCATAAAATAGTAAATGTGTAATGTGTATACAAATGGCGAGTGTGAGTAAATACAAGTGGCATTTTTACGAATTCGTTCGTTATTTTAAGATAACTATTCGAATTAAAGGCTTAATGTCACATTAAATTCAGGTACAGGTGCGTGCATCTAGACCAGCTTATTACACGAAAAAGTATTGCAATTGATTTTTTTTTAATATAAAAATAACAGGGTTGAGAATATTATTTTCTGGCAACGTAACATCCATTAAACTTAGTGGTTTTTTATCCGTTTTTTGAGCGGAATTCATTTATCAGATTTACAATAAAAATTTCACATTAGTTGGTAAAATATATATGAATAGTAATTAATAGTATACAAATAATAATAAAAGTTGAGCACACTTAAAAACTCCGGATCAAATTACGGTATAAAGTACTGGCACTTTGGATACACCATCCGCAAAGTAAGATGCATCATCCGCAAAGTACAGTGAAATAAATTTTTACTGTAAAATATGACAATAATGCTAATTTAATTAGTATGATTCAGCGACTTAACGGTAATTATCACTGTAAAAATTATGGTATATCAGATTTTTTGTTCCGTGAAATATGGCGGGAAAAATGTATTTTACGGTAAAAACTACCGGCACTTAATACCGTAATTAGATCCGGAATTTTTTACAGTGCGTTTCAGAATCAACCTGTTGTCAGTCAAAGAAGTCAGGGAAGATAAGATTGTATAATTTCGTGATAAACGGCATGGTGTGGGTGATGTGGTCAACATAGCGCATATGTCGTCTTTCCTTTTCAGACAAGCTAGGTAATTTTTATCTGTCACCAAGGATAAAACCTTAAATCTTCACAATGCCACTACAATTCATTAACTACTGGTCTATCACAGTTCTGTTAGCTAATGCATGCCCAAATTGTTAATTCTTCAAAAAATATTTCCTTGAGATTTTTTATTCGACATAATTTTGATATGGCATTCGGTTCGCTACTGTTGCCACTACTCTAAAACATTCAATTTTGAGAAACGAAATGTTAATCTTTGTTGCAGCCATTTAAGTGCATGACTTTGAGTTTTTACTCTCTTAATTTCCACTCCTGTATAGCAAGCCTGGTTTCTATTATGTTATAAAAAAGGAAATTGCCAGACTTTTCGTCACATTTTGATCATCTTCTGTAGTAGTATCGGTCGTAAGAAAATGTGGTAAAAATAAAATTTCAGTTTATTGTCCTTTTTTGTACACTACATAATATGCAACTCGGAACTC